>NC_060160.1:2272738-2430263 GCF_021292245.1 Micropterus dolomieu | reverse complement strand
ATAACTACTACCAGTATGTGGACTAGTACCACTGCTACTAACATAACTACTACCAGTATGTGGACCAGTACCACTGCTACTAACATAACTACTACCAGTATGTGGATTAGTTCCACTGCTACTAACATAACTACTACCAGTATGTGGATTAGTTCCACTGCTACTAACATAACTACTACCAGTATGTGGATTAGTTCCACTGCTACTAACATAACTACTACCAGTATGTGGATTAGTTCCACTGCTACTAACATAACTACTACCAGTATGTGGACTAGTACCACTGCTACTAACATAACTACTACCAGTATGTGGACCAGTACCACTGCTACTAACATAACTACTACCAGTATGTGGATTAGTTCCACTGCTACTAACATAACTACTACCAGTATGTGGATTAGTACCACTGCTACTAACATAACTACTACCAGTATGTGGATTAGTTCCACTGCTACTAACATAACTACTACCAGTATGTGGACTAGTACCACTGCTACTAACATAACTACTACCAGTATGTGGACTAGTACCACTGCTACTAACATAACTACTACCAGTATGTGGACTAGTACCACTGCTACTAACATAACTACTACCAGTATGTGGACTAGTACCACTGCTACTAACATCATAATGAAACATTCATTCATTGTTTTACTCTCCATTGTCCATCCTGTCTCTGCCTTTTTCTTGTTTTCTTCCTCAACAAAGTTTGTGCGTGTGCAGGAGATACACAAAGAGGTAAAAAACAACAACACTGTATGCTTTCTCACATTTGTGTGTGTGTGTGTGTGTGTGTGTGTGTGTGTGTGTGTGTGTGTGACTCAGTGTCTCCGGTTGAGATGGATGTTCCACCGGCTATGAAAGAGCAGGAAGTGGCTCTCTGACACCCCATTTATACTGCCAGACACTTCAACCTGTGTGTGTGTGTGTGTGCCACATCTTTAAGTGACATCACCCTCCCCAAACTGCCTCCAGTTTACAATAATTGCAATAATTATTTCTATATATTTTGCTTCAGTTTGTTTTTCAGATACCTATCAGTCAACCTGATGTTTATATTTCCATTCCTATATTTGTACGTGAACACAAGCGTTTACAAATTATAGCTATTACTTTTTACTTCTACCAAACCAATTTCCAATCTCCCTCTAAGTTTTAAGAAAGATGCTCCACAAATATACGGCACCTTTTTATGTTAACTTCACAACCTTTTGTTTAGTCCTGTTTACATTTGATTCATCTGTCTGGTGCTATATTTAAACTCTTCCTGCATTTAGGATCATTTTGAAGATTTCTACCTTCATGAATACTGAACTACTGTAAACCTTAAACTTTAAATCAAACTCAAACTAAACTCTGCCTTCTGTGCTGCTGAGAGTTTCTGAAGTTTCTCTTTCACCAAATTAAAACCCTTCTGTTTGGACAAAAAGATGGGAAAAAAAAAAAAGCAAAAAGACTTTCTTTCCAAACGAGGCGACAACAAAAGACGCTGCAACGTGTTTTAATTGTCACCATGGAAACCAGATGAATGAGCCATTTGACTGGCCGGTAAAGACGGCTCGCCATTCAGCCTTGCAGTGAGTCACGTGTGCGTTTTAGTGTGTGTGAGTGTGTGTGTGTGTAGCTGGGAGGTCATTAGTACAAAGCAAGGAGGGTGACATTTCTACCAGTCTGTTGAGACAGAGAAAAACGCCAAACAGAGAAGACAGTGCAAAATAACCAACAGCTGCATGAAAGCACATTCTAATAACTGTCCATTAAAAGAAGCAGAAGCAATCCCCTCGGCTAGTTATGGATATCATGATCACCTGGAAAATGCTTCATTCATGCAATTAAATCACATAATACAAATGGTGTGTGTTCAAGTGAATATTGGTAACTTATGATGGTAACTTTTCTAGGACTTTTCTAGGATTTCTATGTCTAGGTTACATGTATGGTAACACCAAGAGAACACAAAAGATGGTTTTGGTAATTTTCTGGTCAAATTATATCTATATGTCTAGGTTACATAATCTTTGTTTCAATAGCATGTCGGTGACTCTATTTCAGTGTGAAGCAAGCTCTTAGTACGGAAGCCCTAAGCGGCCATCGATTCAAATATTTTTTTACTCCGTTTTCCTGTGATAACGGGATACTTTTCTCGTGATCTCGAGATAACAAACCATAGCTGAATACAGGGTCAGCAGGTGCGTTTCTTTATGATAATTTCAGAAAACTGTCCAGCAGCACTGCTTAGCTCAGTTGGTGGAGCAAAGGACTTGTAATCCAAGGATTGTGTGTTTGACTCACGCTCTCAACTAATTTATTATATATATGTGTTTTTTTATTACTATCCTTTTCAGCAAAGTTGTTACAAAGAGATTAAGGGGAATCCATTACATTTACTCATTTTTCTGACGCTTTTATCCAAAGCGACTTACAATTGCTATATGTGTCAGAGGTCGCACGCCTCTGCAGGAACTAGGGGTTAAGTGTCTTGCTCAGGGACACATTGGTGTCTCAGAGTGGATTTAAACCCGGGTCTCACACACCAAAGGCATGTGTCTTATCCACTGCTCCATCACCACCACCGAATTGGTTCAGTCACACCAATCCAACGGCACATTTCCCGACTGCTATTTCAAAGGTTCCGAAATAGCCGTCAGGATTCCCCTGAATGAGAAACACAGGAATTTCCTCTGCCTGGGAATGATGGGGAAATTAAAAATCCATAGGTTAATGGATGTGGACCAATCGCCGGGATCCACATAGTCCAGCGCGGGCTTTATTATGAGCATGTGACTTCAGCAAGGATCGAACTCGGAACCCTAAGATTATGAGATCTGTGCTCTACCAACTCAAGATCACGAGAAAATTATCCCGTTATCACGTTTATACTTTAGTACATGTTATGCCAATATTGTTTCTGGACATTTAGAAATAACTTGACTTGCAAATTACCTAAACTGTCGTGTCTGTAAAGGTTCTCAGTCATCCAGGTCATAGTTATCCTAGGAAGATTAAAGGTCAAGGGCAACTGGACTCAGCAATGAGTGAAACCCCACAGAGGTTAAATAGCTGAGTTTCCCTTCCAGTCAGCCAGAACTGAAGAAGTCTCTTGGATGAGGGACAAAACCTCTTCAAGTATCTTCAACCAAGTCCAGTTGCCCTTAATTTAACCTTCCTTGGATACCTAAACCATCCATCCTGTTTCTTCTCTCCAGGGTACCAGGGTCTAGCCAGGAACTCCAAAGCAGAGTGCAGAAAACAGCAGCAACAATACAGAAAGCAAGAGGACAAGAACAAAGAAATAGCAAACAAATAGCCAGGTAGGCTACTGGTGTCTCAATATTAGCCAGGGTGGGGTGTGGAGGATGCTTTTGACTTCTCTTGTAATTAAATAATTTTGGTGACCCTTCAATCTTTCCTCTAGCACCACCATCAGCGTAAAAGTTACACTCAAACACAAAAAGTCTCAAATATAACATGCAGAACTTCATTTGATGTACTGAACCCATGTCTGACCCTTTAGCCTTTTCTCCTGCACCAGGACAAACTTTCCCTTCTGTACTGTTAAAGCACTTTCATTTTGTGGAGTATAATGAACACTGCAGCCTCTTGTTTTTATTATTTGCTTCAAATCTTTATTAGAAGCCAACCAAAAGCCAAGAAAATATAAAATATAGAAAATTATATAGAGCACATCATTTACTGACTTTTACCACTGAAAGAAGACCGAATCAATTATTGTTATTTAGATAAGAGCATGTTTTCCAGAGTTAGGAGTTTTATTTGTATGAGCTAAATATTAATGGTCCAAAAAAACAAGTGACGGACAAAGAGAGCGAGAGGAAGACAGTGAGTGTAGGCACTGAGGAGGTTGAGTTATACAGGCTGTGGTATGCCGCTAGTGGTCGATGCCAGGTGACCTTTGACCCACTAAGAACCCTGGGAATTCTCTCATGGCAAGACAGTACGAGACCGAACAATACGAGCAGAAGAAGAAGAGAACGCAGAGGAATTCCAGAAAAGTTCTACCAAAAAACTGAGGTTGGGTTCGGCAAAACACCAGGATGCGTTGAGCTCCCACGCTAACGAAGCTCTTAATCTCTCCTCATTATTCATTTAAAATGACAAACATCACCAGAGGTTGATTATATCGGCTGCAGCTAATTAATATTAATTCTGTAACAGCTGCACTGAAACTTTTGTGTGTTGGTTAATGTACTCTCTCCAAGCCGCTAACTCTACGGCGCCAAAGAGTGTTTTATGAGTGAAACGACTCATCACTCTGTTAACATCCCTCTTCTGCCCTGAGGGAAACATGCTCTGTCTCTCGCTGAGTACAGGAAAGGTCCCGCTAAAATTTTTGTGCACATCAAATCAATATTTTGAGCTTATTAACCTCATAGTTCTCAAGCAGGTAGTTTGTGAAAATCAGGTGTAAAAGTCAGTATGTTACAGCTGTTTTATTTCAGTGTGTCAGAACAATCGATCAACATTTCATATCTTCTACTACTCATCTGATTTTCAGGTTGTAGCTTCGGGTTGTAGAAAATAATTAAAGCAAGCAAAGAAAGAAAGATCAATTCACGTCATGTGGTTTTTTTTGTGTGTACGATCTGCTACTTGCATTATTATGAAGACCAAATTTTATAGACCTTGGGAACTGAGGACATTTTGTCTGGTCCTCACTTCTTCAAAGGGCTGTTGAGGGGATAAGACTGAGTTTTAGAGTTGGGACTAGTATTAGGTTTGGGTTAGGGGCCAGGGAATTAATTATGTCAATGAGTGTCCTCGTGAGTATAGAAGTACAAACGTGTTTGTGTGTGTTGCTGACCCCATAGGAAGCTGGATAGATCCCACTATTCAGTATCTAAACAAAGACAGTCTTTATACTGTGAGAGAGAGAGAGGGAGGGAGGGAGAGAGAGAGAGAGAGCATCTGCTGGTATGTACAGGCATTGATGCCGTTGAGCAGACCAGACTGAAAACAATTATTAGGGTTAAAGATCAATAAAATGGCACTAAATAATACTGTGTATTATTATTATTACGTGTTAGTGTAGTTACTACATTTATCTGTTTTATACTGTATTACTACTCTGGCAACATGTCGTGCCAATAAAGCCTTACTGATTTGAAATGTATAAGAGAGAGACAGCGAGATCCACCATTGTTCAAGGTCACTTGTGTGTGTGTGTTGAGTAAGTCAATTTACTAATCATCTCAGTGGCGTGTGTGTCTGTGTGTGTGTTTGAGAGTATTAACCACTGACTTACAGTCTTATTGAAGTGGGCAGGTGTTGGTCAACAACACAGCCTCTGTTGTTGGCTTCCGCCACTGGGTGTGTGTGTGTGTGTGTGTGTGTGTGTGTGTGTGTGTAATGGAGTAAATGTGAAGTCAGCCGATGCATTGGTCTTTACCTCAACTGCAGAAACAACTAGACCTTTATCTGAGACAGGTATTGATTCCTAAATGTTTTTATAAGAACAGGAAACTGTTAAATCTTCTGACTGCACCGACACATTAACATTAACTTTAAGGACTCAGTTTCCAACTTAAATGATCAAATTTAAATAATTAGTTTTTTTTCCCCCCAGTGCACTCAATGTTCTTTTTTTGTTAGCAGTGAGAGATAACTGTGATATCACTTATAGTGTGAAATGTGACAGACACAAAAAGTGTCAAAAATCTGCCTCAATGTTAAAATTGTGATTACAGATTTGAGAAAAAATCTGCTAATAATCATTTCAGAAACAAAATCAATGTTACAAGCTAACAATATAAGTTGGATAACTTCCCACACCTTTCTCCATAAAATGAGCATTTAAAAAATGAGGCTTGGTTGTTACACAGCAAAAGATGCAGGTATGTATATGTAGCATATAAAGTAAAGAGTAAAGAGGTGGTTGTGGTGGGTCAGAAACCAGACTTTCACCCAGGGGACTGTTTTTTGTTTCACGTGTTTTTGTTATGTTATGAAAGTTACCTAAAGCTACTTAAAGGGGCAACAGCGGTCGTCTTATGTACCTGTGCTCACTTGCACAGACTTTACTCGGTTTAAAAACTTGGTAGCCTATGACGTTACAAGTCGCGGTGGATATTTTACAAGCAGGACCAGGTAAAGCAGCAGTGAACACACAGGGTGCAGATGTTGGTTTCGGTTGTTTGATAGGCTTCGTCATTAACAAGCCCACAAGCGGCTCAGCTGCTGCCGTGATAACGGATCGTGGGTGGAAAAATACGGAAAATAAAACGAGTTCTGAGTGTTTTAGGCGACTTTATAAAACGTACTGCTGATGGAGAAAGTGGAGTAGACGGTGAGGGGGGAGACGGAGAGAGGCGGGGCAAGCCGGTGTGTTTAACTGAGGTGGAGGCCTCTTGTGTGTCTGAGTGTGGGGAGAAGAGAATTCTGAGGAAGGTGCGAAGTATATCTAAAATTTACAATAATAATGTTCGTGGTGATTAAAACCTGCTTTCACATGGCGGTATTATGTGAAAAATGTGAGATAGAGCTTCACAAAACATGCTGGAAACTCATTTAAACTCCCAACGTTAAAGTAATATTATTATCAGCTTAAGGTTGAACTGTAGTATTTTGCACCAGATAACCTAACTTGAGCAAACTTTAACACAAAATCACAATGTGTTTCACATGCTGTCCAGTAATGTTAGTTCACCTGTCATGTGTGACTAAAGCCATCTCTGGGTCGGTTTTATGGGCTCTAAAACAAAGCGGAGGTCTCTCCGTGACTAAAGCCTTTCTGATGTTGACTGTGTTCTCACCCAAAGTCGATCTGATTCTCGTTTGGCCTGACGGCTTCAGCACATAAAACTTTATTGTTCGATGCTGTGTTGTGCTCGGAACCGGTGGGTTTATAGTCTTAGTGGACTCCATGTTGTTAGCTACGGTGTTGCTGCTGTGTGTAAGGTACAGATTCAGAAGGCAAGGGGCTCGGGAGCGCGTTTGCTGGAAAATCCTACCCAGAGTCTTCATTTAGAATTAGGCATACTGGCTGTCGAAAAACCCAGCAAGTGGACCGTTTTTAAGTGAGATTACAACCCCTTCATTCACAGGCAATAAAAAGTGTTTCAATTCATTAAAAAAAAACTACATATAGCCCCTTTAAATGACGCAAGTAATACCGATATTTTAACCCAAACCATGATCTTTTTCCTAAATCCTAAAAGTAATTGCGTTTCACAACGTTAACCACTAGATTTATTTTGACAGTCTAACCGGACGTTGCGTTGTTATTATTGCGGACCGCGGAGCCCTGCACGTGCAAATAACTACACTAAAGGGGTACCCAGAGAGTTAAAAGGCAATGCCAAGAGGTGTTGACCGAGCATCCATATGTGACGATTTGGGAGTGAGAAACTCTTCAGATGTGCTTCTCCTTTCTCTGATAGTAAAGATATGGAGACTTGCCAGACAAGAAAATAACTCCCCGCCCCTGAGAAGACAAGGTCAACCTATCAATCTGTCTTCTGAAGAGAATGATCTAATTAATAATCGAGTTTTAATTCATTCGGTTTGATTGTGGTGCCCCTTTGACAAGTGTTTGTTAAAGTAGTGTGTTCTCCTGCAGTCGATTCCCCTCCTTTCCTTCTCCACTCTCTCCATTCCGCTACAACGACAGAAATGTAATAGCATGGCTCTCAGCATGAGAGTGTGTGTGTGTGTGTGTGTGTGTCCAGCAGACCGACCATGTAGCCTAAACGACAGACAATCTTTATTCTAATGAAGAAGGTGCCAAGGTCAAACGGAGAGCAGGGTGATGAATGGAGAACATATACACACTTTCACACACACACACACACACACACATCATGTGGCTCACACATTAATTGTGTAGCAGAGCTCCCAAACATTTTGCAAATGCTGGAGTGTGCTGTTCCCAGTCTCTCTCTCTCTCTCTCTCTGTCACAGACACACATTTAAAAAGGAGGCTTTCCCCTTGAGATGACATTAAACATTATTCTCACAACACATACTTAAACAAACCGTCACAGGAAATAAAATCTGTTCGCAGGTGAAAGAAAAACAGCAGCAGTCTTATAACACTTTAAGGCAGAAGTGTCACCAATGATCAATCAAGAGATTTTTCTTCCTGTAAATGATTAATAATCATGTGGTTTGGAATTTACATTTTCATCCTTGTGTTGTGTTGTGTTGTGCAAGCAGGATATCAAAATACCAGCTACTAACTGTGACCGCTGCCCTTAAACCACCCAGCGCAGGTGGTTCACATCTGTCTGCACGTTTAACTACAGCTGATTGATTGTCATTATTGTTTTGTGTGATTATTAATCATGCAAATTAACAATATTGACATGTTGTTGTGACCCTAACCCTATCCCAATTAATTATTCTGGGTTGAAAACTGAAACCCAAACAAAAAGTCAAGTAATGAAAGAAGATCTAAATGTATTTATATATATTTTAATATTTTTAAGAGTATAAAAACACAATAATAAAACACAGCTTTAAGGTAACACTACTTTGAAAAGTGACTATTAAGCAACAAGTATAAAAAATTATCAAAGGGCAGATTTGATATAATTATTATAATAATATTAATATAATTAGAATTTACTAATAAATACAAAATCTTTTGTTTGGCTTACTAACTAGCAGACTTTCAAATTAAAAGTACACTTGTAAAGAAACAAAGTTATGTTTACATTTAGCATTTCACACTGAATGTGTTTGTTTCTTCCAATAATATTTGCTGATTTTGTATTTAAAATTTTGAAATCTTTATTGCCAGTGTGTGTGTGTGTGTGTGTGTGTGTGTGTGTGTGTGGGGTAAAACAGTGACCAGCTCATCCAAACATGGCTCCATAGCACCACAAGTGGCCAACATGTCACAGTGTACATTCAAAAGGAGAACAAACTAATGTGTTGTTCTAAAACAAAGTGTGTGTGTGTGTGTGTGCTTCAAGTTCTTCTCCAGGACCAGAACTTTTAAAATAAAAGTAAAATAAAAGGTGTAATTCTGTTGCTGCTCAACGCTTTGTGAGACGAGCTGTCGCTTGTTGTTTTGAAGGGAAACTCTGCAAACATGTTTACAGCCAACCTTGGCCTGACATTGGCTCGGCGCTCGTCAACTACTTTTATTTCTGTATGAAATTCCTGCTCATTTCTGTGCGTGTGTGTGTGTTAGCGTCAGGTTTCAGTCAGACAGCGTTCCTGGGAAGCTGAGGGAGTCTCAAGAGAGAAGAGATAGAGAGAGAGATAGAGAGACAGAGAGACAAAGAGAGAGAGAGAGAGAGAGAGAGAGAGAGAGAGAGGGAGGGAAAGTTGGCGAGATGCTGCTGAGTCGTGTCTCTTTGTTCTAAAGCAGATATATCCCCGACTTTATCAAGACTGACAGAACAAACGCACAGGAAACAGCCTCCCACAGGACACATAATCCACACTCACACACACACGCACACACACACACACACACACAGATGAGAGAGACAGCAAACACACGAAGACACACAGAGGTTTGAAAGTGTGAACACACACACAAGAAAACTAAGAACATTTGAGAAAAGTGCAGTGACACACGTGAAAGTGAACACACAAACACACAGAGGTAGGAACAAGAGATATGTTACAGACACACACACATAACTTTGAAAATATGTGTGTGCACTTTTAGAGGACAAAAACACACACTAACTGCATCTACATACACACACATGTAGACGCACAAAAACACACACACGCTGACAAGAAACGCAAACATATACACACACGTTTCTATGACACACGTGACCACACATGAATGGATTACCTTGGACGAGAGCACACACACACACACACACACACACACACACTGTACAAACACACAAAACACCACAGAAGCTGTGAGAGGGCACGGCTTTAGTTGCAGAAGTGACGGTTACAAACAAGGTCAAACAAAAACAAGACGTGATGAACAGAAAAAGAGGGAACGTGAATGCTATCAACTGTATTTGATTGTGTTTCAACCTACTTATTTAATTGGTAATTATTAGCACCTGTTTGGTGTAATTGTTAAATCATACCTACAAAATCTCTGACTTTGTACAAGTGTACCTAGAAGAATTGAAGCAGTTTTGAAGGCAAAGTGTGGTCACACCAAATATTGATTTGATTTTAAATTTTTTTTCACTCACTTTGCATTTTGTTACTTGATAAATAATAATCTATTAACATGTAAACATTTAAAAAGCATAAAGTTTGCACAGTACTGTACATTCCTACCAACCTATAAAGACACGTTATGATGAATCTGATTATTTTTTTCATTACTTTATTCATTTTTTAGGTAACTGTGGTGGTGCTGGTGCTCGAATGCAAATATGCAAAAATAATCAGGAGCGCAACATTTTGCTGCACCACAACTTTTATTTCAAGTTATTATTAGTTATTACTAAAACTCCAGATGTGAAGGAGCCCAGCCGCAGTTGTGATTTGTATAAAGTGCGGCTACATAAGAGCTGGTGTCTGTTTGTTTTGATGTGTTATGTACTTGTCTGGAAAGTAATGGAGCACACAAGTGTTTTCTGTAGCTGATACTTTTGTGCATTCATCTTGCACGAGGAAGACTGTGTGCGCAGAAATTATTAACAAAAAGCTAAAAAAATAGATACTTAAAAACAAAAAAATAACAACATAGCCTAACAGCCTTCTTGATAAGTATTACCAGCTGTTTCAACCATATTTCAGTGGACTGGAGCTGCTGTGAGCATTTTGACTTTAGCGCCTAAGAAAGTGCTACAGATCCTTAGTAAACATCCCCATATGTCTAATGTCTGTTAGTTTTCTGTAGATCAAAGGTTAATTCAGCTTTCTTTTCACCACCGCAAAGTTCCTAGAGGTTTGTTTAAATCCCATCTGTCCGATGTTTACTTCTGCTCTTTGAGTTGAGTCTTGTTTGGCATGTGTGGGGGGGCAGAATGCATCACTCCTGCAACTGAAAAAATGATGCAATCTGTCCCCCAGTGTCCGAATATCATTTGCTCCAGCTGTGGATTTCTCCAATTGGAATAATCTTGTAATCGGTCCCCCTTATCTGAGATCAGCTGTGTAGTGTGTAGTGACAGCAGCATACCTGTCAAAATTGGGATTTGAAAAATAAGACAAATGTTCTAAAATCACAACTGCACTACAATAGAAGACCTTTTTGGCAGCTACTCCATCCCTCTCACATTCATTCATCGTTGAATCCTGCTGTACTTCTTCTTCCTTTTGTTTTATTGGCTGGTGCTGTTTGAGTAACTTTGCGTCATTAGATGTTACAGCTAATGTTCTATAGGGCTGCAACTAATGATTATTTTCATTATCGACTACTCTGCCGATTAATCGACTAATCGTTTCGTCAATAAAATGTCAAGAAATTGTGAAAAAGGCTCATCGCAGTTTTCCAGAACCCAAAGTGACGTCTTCAAATGGCTTTTTTTGTGCAACTAACAGGCCCAAACCCGAAGACGCTTCATTAACTATCATAAATAACAAATAACAACAACAATTCCCCAAATTTAAGAAGATGAAAGCAGCAAATGTTTCACATTTTTGTATAAAAAAAATGGATGAAATGATTAATCGAGTTTCAAAATAGTTTCAAAATAGTTAACTTTCTTTCGAACAACTAGTCAATTAACCCATCGCTAAGTCACGCTGCGAATATGCAGCTGGTCAATCACAGCGCAGTATAGGACTCGCTCTAACTGAGGTCCGACACTTTCATGACTGCGCTCCATTTTTCTCTAATGCAAAAAGAGTCGTTTTCTATCTTTCTTTTGCCGTATTTCCCCAAGATCTGGTCAAACGCTGTTCCTGGGTCACTTGTAATAATTACAGCAGCTACCCAGAGAGGTTGAAAGTAGAAGTACTATTTATTCTCTTTCCAAAATCTAAAATAAATCCAGAAAAATATCAGCTCTGGATTGTTCCTATTGTAATGTCAGTTAGCTAATGCTAGCTAACTTCCTACTGAATGTAACGTTATAAAGTCCTGCTGTTCTGCTTTTAATGACCAGGACCTGCGTTGATCCTTAATATCGTTATCTTTTGTCTCAATCGTCGGGCGATGCAGTGGTTCACTTGTACTGTGTGATCGATGGGCTTTAGCTTCTGAATGTAACGTTATAAAGTCCTGCTGTTCTGCTTTTTATTGACTGTAATGGTGAACAGAGGCCGACCCAGCTGTACAGGAACAGTGTTGATCGTTCATATCGTTGTCCTCTTTCTCAATAGTCAATAATACCGTAATAGGGTGTTCACTTTTACTGTGTGATCGGTAGCCTTTAGCTAATTTCTTTAGTTTGACAGCCTGAATAAAAGCTTCAAATGAATAATGCAACTGCAAAACTGTCTGCTTCTTTCTGAGATCGCATTTCCAAAAATTAAGACAATATTTCTCCAGGAAGTGCAGTAATAGACGGTGGCAGCGTTGTGCTGAAAGTCCTACAGGTCCGACAGGTTGTCAGACTTAGCAACAGTAACTAAGGGGGTGTGGTTTAGCTAAGGGACAATAATCAACTAATCGTTGCAGCTCTAATCATACTGCCACCTGCTTCATCAGAGGGGAATGTAGCAAATTACTGTGTTTTTGTTTTAAGAAAGGTTAAAAATACAGGAGATTTAGTGGAGATGTCCCATGTCCACTCATCTTTGGTGAAAATTACATCTGTGCATACACACACAAACATGCAGAACAACATACCAAACTATGTGAACACACCAAGACACACTTGAAATCGTAAAAAAAAGAAAAGACAAAAGAAATGATATGTGATGAAACACACACAGAGTCCCAGAGGACTTCAGCTCTCTGCTTGTATAACGAGCTGCGACAAACGACAAAACGCGACATCAGGACGTCTGACCCAGGAAGTGTTCGACTCAACACATCCTGCCAGACACACGCACACAGCGAGGCAGCGGCAGAGCTCTGCAGAGAGAAGAAAAGGGAATCTCAGTCTACAAAGAAAGAAATATGTGTGTGTGTGTGTGTGTGAGAGATTTTCCTGAGCTGCAGGACGTTTCTTTTGGAGGATAAGGAGAGATTTTTGCTGTTTCAAAGTGTTTTTTTTCTTCTTTAAATGGCTGAAGAAAGATTTGTCTTCCTTTACTTCTTTCTCTCTCTCTCACCATCTCTCGGTTTCCTTTTCTTTCTTTGCGTGTCTGGAGGTCAGATTTTCCTCCATTGTGGATTATAGAAACAGATTTGATCTTTCTCAGTCAGTCATCCATTCATCCTTCCCTCTTTTTCTCCATTCATTTTTTTACCCCCTGAATGGGTTCAGGAAAGATTTGTATTTGGACAGATTTACTTTAAGTATTTAGCCAGATGACACCAGATCAGCATATTCGGATTTTCAGGATTTAGTTTAGTGGGTCACATCAATTTATTTTTATGTTCTCTTTTTTCTCTTTCTCCAATTTCTGAATTTATTAGATCTTTCATTCCTTGCTTTCTGCTTTCAATCCTTCTCCCCCTTTTAAATTTCTTCCTTCTTTCCTTTAATTTCCTTCAAATCCCCTTCTCATACATATGGCCTTGCTTCCCTTCTTTCGTTTATTCTTTCAAGTCCTTCTTGTCCTTCCGTCTTTCCTTGCATCCTTGTTTTTTTACACCACCCTTTTGCTCCATCTTTATTTCCTGTCATTTTCATCCTTCCTTTCATTTCCTCTATCCTGCCTTTTATTTTATTCCCAACATCTTTCCTCACGTCCTTCTTTGCACTTTCTTCCGATCCTTTTTATTCCTTCTTTCCCTCTTTTTATAATTTCCCCATTTTCTTTCATTCCTTTGTTCCTACCTTCTTGTCTTGCTTCCTTCCTCCTAGGTATTACAGTAAGAAGGCTAAACGTATTTTCAGCACACAGATGTTTGCAGCAACAAATTACTTTACTTCTTTTCCAATCATTTATACATCCTTTCTTCCTCCTCTCGCTCTCTCTTCTTGGTCTTCCTACCTCTCTCTCTCTGGATGGAGGGAGGTTGGGAGCGTTAGCAGCACAGCGAGGATTGCAGCAACAATTACATGTGAAATTAGCCTCGCCTCATAGCCTGCAGTGTAATTCCAGCCTTCTGAGGCGTGGCAAAGTCATCTGTCTCTAATTAAAGATTCCCTCTCTCTACCTCCCTCCCTTTAGCTTCTCCAGATCTCTCTCTTCCCCTCTCTCTCTCTCTCGGGTTAGCATTCATCTTCTTTCATCCTTCTCTCTCTGGGGGAGAAGAGGGGAAAGCCGGAAAGGTGCGTTTCAAAACCTAATTCCTTGCAGGTCACAGTTTTTAGCAGGTAAAGCAAATTATTTCCGTCTTTTGATTTCATTTATAATCTCTTTCTTTTCTTCCTTCCTTTCCTTGTTCATTATTTTCATGTGTATTTCTTTATTCCCCCATATTTCCTGATTTCCTCTATTTTCTCCCTCAGTCTGCTAACATTAGACTGAAACATAAATACCTTTCAATCAGCAGTCAGAAGCTTGGACTCCAAACATATTGGACTTAATATCAACATTCAAAAACAAATATCCAACGTAGCACTAGTTCTGCAACAATTATGACACAGATTTCTATGTTTGCTTTCTTTGTTTACTTTTATCTACAATCCATCATCCCCAAAATGTTGCAGCAGCTTTGTCAGCTTTGACCTCTGTATTACTGTCTGCTTTTAAAAATGTTGTGTTTTTCATTCATCCATTCATTCGACTCACTGACTATCTCAATATTAAAATGATTCCATATTCAACGATGAAACAGCAATATGAAGGAAAATATTTTATGATAGTTGCAATGAAGACGAAATGAAGAAAGAAGAGAAAGACTGGAAAACAGACAGCGAGATCTCAGAGGATATAGGACTTAAGCCGTCTGTGTGTTTCTCGGGCATGACTCTCTACTGGAATATAACCCAAACCCTGCGTCGGTGTGTGTGTGATCAGTCTCTTCTTGAGGTTGTGTACTCTCACTGTTGCCCTCAGGGTTTAAGATGGAGAGAGACTGAGGACAGAAACACAGACGGTGAATCTACTGTACTTTGTTTCATTTCTCTGTCTCTCTCTCTGTGTTTCCATCACACAGACTCGTGTCTCTACAAGAGGATATCCTTTCCAGAAAAACAAGATCACAGGTCATATTTTTTCCAACTCTCAAACAACATTTTCAACACTTAAAAGTTATGTTTACATATAATATGCTTACATTGTCAATAGAACGCCCCTGACTAAAGTTATATTCACACTGTAGACCTTAATGCTCAATTCAGATTTGTTTCCCAGATCAAATTTTTTTGATTGACTTAAAACGATTAAAAGGTGGCCACATACTCTTTTGACTGTCCTGCAGAACTTTTCAAAGTAAAAGCTCTCAATTCAACTCAAAATATAGCACTGCTGCAAAAAATGTGAGTAACTGTTGCCGTCATGATGCACCGGCCCCTATCAAATAATTTGTTCATTTATTTTTGCCTCTATCAAAATAATCAGGCCGCCAGTTGCCGACCACTGCTCTAGAGTGAGCTCGCACTTAAAAAAAACCCATCTGTATCTGATTTGGACCACATATGAAAGTAGCACAAAATCCAAACTGGAATAGATCAGATTTCATGTGACTTGGGCTGTTCACACTGTTGAAAAAATCAGATCTGAGTCACATATGAGAAAAAAATATCATGTTGGGTCACTGTCCTGCAGTCTGAACGCGGCCACAATGTTGGACTTTGGTTTTCCTGGTTTAAAGAGTTAAACTGTGTTTATTTGGATAAATAAAGTTGAATTGTTTTATTTTGTCTCTCTGTATCAGTCTGTGTGTGTTTAAGTGTTAATCAGTTCAGAGTCTCTCCTTCTGGTTTGGACCAGTGAAAACACACTGCGTTTGTGTGTGTGTGTGTGTGTGTGTGTGTGTGTGTGTGTGTGTGTGTGTGTGTGTGTGTGTGTGGCGCCTCAGACAGAGCTCCTCTGTCGGTCCACACTGATTGGTTTTGGAATCCAGTTAATGAGCAGGTGTGTGTGTGCGTGTGTCTGCAGACCAGCGTTCCCTCGGAGCACCATGGGCTATTTGAAATGAGAATTTAGCGGCAGGGATGCGCACACACACACATTCCTGATAGCCACTGTAATTAGTTGGACTCCACTGGAACCCGCCACAGGGAGAGAGAGAAAGACATCTGTGATGACTTAATGCAATGAAATGTTTTCAAATGAAGTCTTGAATGAAATTCTTTGATTTGTCCCCAAGAAGCCACATGTTGTGTATCCCCTAATCTCTATAAATAGATATCTGCATATGAATGCAGAATCTGTAGGCAAGGGACAAGAGTTTGGTGTCGGAAGCGTTCTGGTTTCCTCCTCTCTAGTGCTTCACACCGGAGCCCCCCAGGGCTGTGTGCTCAGCTCCCCTCTCCTGTTCACGCTGTACACCCACAACTGCAACGCCCGACATGGAGACAACTCTGTTGTGAAGTACGTGGCTGACACCACCGTCATTGGCTGGATTTCAACAAATCTTCACATCCAGCTCGTCTTCACCAGAAAAAAACGGCCGTACGGGTCGATTATGTTGCAGCTTATTCTAATCCATAGTTATGTTTTTCTTTAGGCTGTGACCTCTAGTAGCAGAAGAGGTCAGGTGATGTAGTATGAAGAGCGACAAAGTGCCTGTAAGGAGGTGGTGGGGTGGAAGGATGTGTCAAGTAAACTCTGGTTGATTGGGCCAAATCTGAAGGAATTCTTTCCAGGCACTCTGGAAATTTTGTGTTCACCATTAGTTCACCATTTTTATTCTACTTCATTCTCCACCTTATTTGTTTATTCACTTGCCTTGGCTACTTGAATCTGCCCGCTTTGCTTTCAGCTCTCTTTTCCTGTCACTTGCACAGACCGACAACTCTTACTGCCATGCCTCTTTCTGTCTCTCTCTCCCTGTATGTGTCTGACTTTCTCCATAAGCAAGATGTGTTTTAAAGTTGCCAAAAAGACACAGAAGTCATCTTTTGGATGTCTCCATCCACGATTCGTTTTTACAGCAGCGGCTTGTTAACAGAGGTGGGGACTCGAGTTTGAGACTCGGACTCGAGTCCGACTTAGGTCGCACACACAGTGACTTCAGACTCGCCTTGAGACTCGAGGTGCGGGACTCGTGAACGATGTTTATTTTTAGGAAACATCTTATGAGTTTGCTGTTACTCCCCTCCCTCCCTCTGTTACCTATAACCTGCCTACGTAACAGTATCAGCTGCACGCGGCCACACCTGAGAGAGGACAACAAACAGCGGCAGCTGCTGAGCCATTCATCATAATTAACTTAAAATAACTTTGGCTTTAAAACTTCATACAACAAGACCCAAACAAAGAAGCACTGAACGCAAAATAGGTTAGTTACCTGAGGTTAGTAAACATGTTTAGCTCAGCATTGGCCATCTAACGTTAGCTTGAGTCTTGCTTTAGCTACGACCTACGGGGACTGTCGTTCGTTATGAAAAGATGAATGAGCGTTTGTTTGCTTGCCAAACTTGTGGTGGTCGATTAACGTAATCATTTACATCCCGCTGGCTGCCATCACGTTAATTATTACCATTGGCTGCAAACAGGTTAGAGTTTTATTGTTGATCACGTAACGTTAGTTTTATTCAGTTATAATGTTACACTAGTTTGAGAGTCTGGGGATGTGTTGACTTACAGTAGTTTATAAGATGTCATTAATTGCATTGCACATTACATGGTTGTGCTCTGTAAGTGAAAAACAGGTTACAGTTACAGAATTCCTTATAGCCATGCAGTTTTATAAGCAACCTGGATTGAATGCAGCAGGCGATACAACATTCATTATAACCACGAGTCACTTGAGACTTGACTTAGACTCTTGCTCAGTGACTTGAGACTTGACTTGGACTCTTGCTCAGTGACTTGAGACTTGACTTGGACTCTTGCTCAGTGACTTGAGACTTGACTTGGACTCTTGCTCAGTGACTTGAGACTTGACTTGGACTCTTGCTCAGTGACTTGAGACTTGACTTGGACTCTTGCTCAAAGTTTGAAAATGAAACCAACATGGTTCTGAATGACACCTGCACTGGTGTGTTCACTGTTGCTTTACCTGGTCCGTGCTTGAACAAAAATCCACCGTGTTCTTGTCTTGTAACGTAATAAGACGCATGTCTCTGTCTTTCTCTGCAAAATGCTAAAATGTGCCACCAAATATACCTGAGCGGCCGTTCATTTACCTGGGCGGCCTGCCCAAGTAAAGTCTTTGTGTGGAAAACACTGACATAACGCCACCGCTATCGCAAGTGCAGACATACAACCCTATGGTGGCACTACAGGAAAAACAATGTTCATTTGATATGATTCATCTGTGTACCGTGACTGCTTGCTAATACACAGCTGATTCTGAACTGTGACTGATCAATCAGAGCATCTCTACTGCTTTTCTTTTCTATTCTTTTCTTTTGTAGTTTTTCCCCTGGCTGTTTCTCATTGTACTGTTTGTAATTCAAACTTTTACAAATACCAAATGTGTTTCCATACGATAAAGAGACATCAAATGTGGGCTTTCACTGTGTGTGTGTGTGTGTGTGTGTGTGTGTGTGTGTGTGTGTGTGTGTGTGTGTGTGTGTGTGTGTGTGTGTGTGTATGTGTGTGTGTGTGTATGTGTGTGTGTGTACACATTATTCCCGTACTTTAATGTGTCCCTCTGCATTTTTATAAGCTGTGCATGTGTGTGTGTTCATTCCTTTGTGTCACCGTCAAAATATTACCACGGTCAGTAAAATGCCAGGCTCACATACACATTACACTTCTGGGAAATGAGTGTTGGCTCCGCCCTCCTGTGGGACTCAGGGCCAGAACCTTGATCATCAATTGGCTGAACTACAGGGGCCTTGATGTGTGATTGGTTGACAGCACCTACAAGGTCTGATGCTTGTTTCATCTCCCTGTGGACCCTCAGCAGACTCTCACACACACACACACACACACACACACACACACAAAACCAGGCACACACACACACACCATCTGGATACACACACCAAGGAAAGACAGATGAAACACACACTGAAGAAAAAGAGAATGAACAGAGCAGACACATTAAACAACATGCACACACGTAAAGGAACACACACAGAAACAGAGAAGAAAGGATGGACAGTCACACATGGGAAACACAAAGACAAAGCACACACACACACACACACACACACACACACAGTAATGCAATAATGTGAATAAACAATATGAAAAAGAGATAAAAAGAATAGAGAGACAGGAACAAACAGAAGTTTACTTAGATAAAACTAAATCAAACGCAACAGTTACTAGAGGAGCAATGCAAAGCCACAATTAGTATCTCTGATCTGATATTAATTACAAATAAATATCTATTCTGACTCAAAATGAGTTGGGCCTACATCAAATCATTATGCCTTACTCTGTGTCTACACTTGCCATGTAGTGAGAGCAGTATGTCAGCAGCACAGCAGCAGCAGCTTGTCTTCAGACATCTGTCTGAATTTACACGGGTTGCCTTTTACTGCATGGTCACCAGGCCTTGACATTAGCAGTCACTCTTACTAGCCGCTTTGGCGGCTGGCATTCACGGGGCTGCCCGTGAAAAGTCGAGGATTTGAGTTATCAGTTGAGGAGACCACGAGACGACTTGTATTTTGTCAGTCCAATCAATGCACTTTTGTTTTTTGGCTGTGTCACTGTACACAGAGCGATGCAGGAGCAACAGCATGGCAGGCTGTAAACTTTATTAAACAGAGTCTCAAAATGACCACAAACTACTAAACTGACTGTGATGGAAACGGAGGGCAGCGTGAGGCCGGACAGCGACGCCGGACACCGACGCCGGACAGCGACGCCGGACAGCGACGCAGGACAGCGCAAGGCACTCCATTGTGATCGAGGTTAGTTAAGGTATCCTGTACACCTTCACATAAACCATCTTTAGTTGAATACAATATTGGTTTAGTAGTTGCTGCCTCTGCAGTAAAAGGAACTTTGAGAGTCTTTTAAAAGATACGTTTTTGTTTCAGATTTGTTTGTCCTTTCTAAGAGAAAAGTCAGGAACCCCAAAGTGAGCACGCCCCTCACATTTTTGTAAATATTTGATTATATCTTTTCATGTGACGACACTGAAGAAATGACACTTTGCTAAAGTAGTGAGTGTACAGCTTGTGTAACAGTGTAAATTTGCTGTCCCCTCAAAATAACACATCACACAGCCATTATTAATGTCTTAAACTGCTGGCAACATAAGTGAGCACACCCCTATATGTCCAAATTCAACATGTTTTCATCAGCATTTCTCTGCCACTCAGTTCTTTCAGCTCGGTTGTTGTGTTACTGTATCCTGTTCGTCTAAAGGCATTTAACTACACAAACTCAATCAAAATGCTGAAGCCATAAAAACATACTTTACTTGCCAGGTAAACACAGCATGGAAAAGAAGTTAACACATGTGCAGAGACACTCACATGATGATTTTGACTGTTATCACCAGTTAGATCAACCTCTCCCAGAGACCCATTATAGATACAGGAGTTTTGCTACTTGGCAGCAGATGAAGGTCTCAGGACGGCAGAAGCCTGGTCCCCTTCTTAAATTAATCAGAACTATGCAGTTGATGACCACACAGTGGGAAGATTTACAAATTATTTTGGCCTATGTTTACTGTTGTGATCGTGTGCTTGTAACACACGCACACACACACACACACACACACACACACATATCTCTATCAAAACACACACACACAAACACTCCTCTCCTCCTTCCTCCCTCCTTTCCAAGGTTGATAAGTGCCTCCATCTAACACCACAATAAACAGTAGAGCCTCGGCCTGCCAAGCCTGCCTGCAGAAACAACTGTCAGCCCAGCTTTCCTTTTCCGGAGGACACACACAAAGAAACACACACAGGCAAAGACGCACACATAGACACCCGGCTTTCTCGCTCTATCTCGGTTGCACGCCACACACAAACACACACACACACCTCAGAAAAGAACAACTTTTGTTGGGCCCTGGAGTTGCTATGGTTACGGGGTCGAGTCCCCCCAGCATTTTCGTGGAGCACAGCGAGGTTCTTTAACGGTCACATGGAGAAAAAAAAAGAAACACTGAAAAAACAGGGGGTTTAGAGCTTTTTTTTTTTTTCAGCACACACACACACACACACACACAGGCATGGTGAAATCTCCCAGCATGCATCTGTCCTGAAGTAGGCCCGTGTTCAAATGACTACATGATACTTCAAAACACAGAACATCTCACACATTTTAATGAGTGTTGGATAATGTTGCTTTCTGTTATAAATATCTTTTAACAAGTCAGGCCAACCGAGTATGAACATATAGACAGATGAGTAGGGTTGGGGATCGTTTGGATTTTTTTATGATTCCGGTGCCAACTCAGTTCTTTTAAAACGGTGCCTGAACCGATACTTAAAAACAAACAAACAAACAAAAACAAATATATATATATATATATTTAAAATTATTTAAATTGAACAATACATATTTTAACAATTTAAATATAATTAAATATAAATACAAGTAAATACAAAAGACAACAAATTCACAATATATAAAACCTAAACCACCTAACCCAAATACAATAATATAACACTAAATACCAGTTACAGTACTGGCAGCAAAATTAATTTTGAGTTGGTATTCATATGCTGCAAACCAGCTTCAAACTTGTGTTCTCCAGTGTTTCCAGGAGGTCAGTGAACGTGTCATGGCTGTCAGTGAATGTCTGATATGTGTAGAAAGAAGCCTGCCAATCATTTATTTTCCTAGCTGTGATTGGCAGAGAGTTAAGGGGGGGGGTCCTGCTATGCTAACGATAGCCTGTATTGTTGCAGCATTAATAAAGACCGAGCAAAACCGGCTGTCGTCTCGTAGCCTTTCACTGAGGGATGCTACGTTCGTACTACGGTGAATAGTGGCCCTGCTTCTTACATCCATTTCGGAGCACAAGAGGGAGAATATTTCAGTCCAGAGATTTAAGTGGCATCAAAATTCGGTCTGGTCGGTACAGATCGTCTGCGGGCCTCCCCTCAGACGAAGATTGGGAAACGGCACCCCCACCACATCTTTAGTTTACTTGGTAAGTTTCGCTCAATTCCTGGATGCCTGTGGGATGATGATTATATTATTGGATCCCACTGACACTCAAAATTTGAGCGAAAATAGCCTAATATTGCTGTTTAACTTCTGACTACACCAAATACCATTTATTAGTTTCTGACTTTGATGGGGGGAAAACTACTACTACAAAAACTACTCTATCACTGAACTCTCACACATGTAGGCTAATCTATGTGATCTCCTTTTGATAACTAATGCAATAAATAATGTAATTTTTTTTTCACTTCCATTCACTGAGCCTCCCTTTAGGGAGGCCCACTTCACATTTTGAATACTCCTGGTTTAGGACACTGGTCCTCAATCTTTTTCATGTCAAGGACCCCTAAATTGACACAAATTAGTCCACGGACCAACATTACTAACTTATTGTTACCACAATAACTAACTTGCCTGGTTAAATAAAGGTTAAATAAAAAAAAAGGCCCCCATCTGATAGGATTTTGGCTTTCAGATGTTTTGAACCGGTTCCATGTTAGCACCAGGTTTTGGTAACCAACCCTACAGAACCCTACTCCAAAATTTATTCATGATTATATAATTAAGAATGGTTTAGTGTAGTAAAATAAAGGATTGTGCAGGTGAGGTAGGAACTCTGGATTTAAATGCAAGACGCAGAGTAAGTACATATCTTTAATCAAGTTACAGATAAAACACTGTATTTATGTTGAGGTGCGGTTGAAGAATCCACAAAAAGCTATAAACTGACCTTGAGTTTAGACTATTTTGCCAAACTGCTGTTCCCAAGGTCAAGAAGGTCAAACATTTACAGTCAAACCACTGACGTTTTGGAAGCTTTAGTCTTCCAGGTAGCCACCGGCTTCAGTTTATTTGTATGAGTAGCAACAGTCAAGTGGTTTCATGTTTATATCTCTTGTTCTGTTTGTAATATCTAAAAGTGACTCGATAAAGCAAAGTTATCAATGTCTTCTGATCCCGTTAAATGTTTGGAAAACTGCAGCTACAATGTTTTGTAATCAGTTGCTTTATATAAAATGCCTACAACAAGCCAGAGCTTCTTCATTTAGCTTAAATTTCCTCTGACAAACAATCCGTAACCTAAATCGGTGTTTCCCATAAATTAACGAGACCAAGGCGGCCCGCCACAGTCTAATTTGCTCCGCCATAGTCTCAAAACGAACCGAAAATAGTTTTACACACTCATAATAACGTTTCACACATCTAACTGTGTTTTGCGGCGCTGCTGTAAGCTCTCACGCTCACACACTTTGGCATCCGACTCGAGACAAACACTACGGTAACGTTAACCGTCTGTTTCTGTCACTCGTTTGTGAGAAGGCGATTAAGCTAGCCGCACCTACATTTGGAGTGCACACGTATTCCAGCCTTTATGGTAACTGAAGCGGCCCAGAGCGAGCTGACAGGCAGGTTAGAGACTTTATCCTGTCAGTTTGTCTCTTTACAAAGACAAGTGTTGCAGTATGAGAGTCCTGCCTGAAGAGAGGCTGTGAAGTCTTCATGTTACACCGCACGAGAACCACATACAACATTATTTATCAAACTGGGTCGGACTGGATGGATTTAGCGCGAGGAGGAAACACGTGTCAACGACTGGTTTTCAAAATAAGGTGTCTATACAGGATGGAAATAAGATTAATTGGATTATATTCACAGAAAGTATAAAAAATGTGTCCATTAAAAGTAAAAAAACAATGTTGGGGAAAATACTTATTCTATTTTCTATTCTTTGATTTAGGATTGCTGGAAAAACTTTATATACATTTGTTGACTTTTGTTGCTGTTTCATCACCATTTATTGCTCTACAATGGGTTTATGATTAAATAGTTTACTAGAGCACAACATTGTTCACGAGATTGCAAATTTCTTCATAGATAGCATCTTCATTTTGCACCAAATGAATGCATTTGGCATTGGAGTGCCCCCGTACCCCCGTACCCCCCCCCCGCCCACCATAGTCTCTAAAAATCCTGTGGGAAACACTGCCAACTATATTCCATTTAAAATGATATAAAACTGAAAAGAGCAGCAAATCCTCACATCTGAGAAGCTGAAAATGACAGAATAAATAAGTGTTTGACTAAAAACTAATCCTTTCAGCAATAGTTTGTTTTTATCAGTAATGTTTGTAAAGATAGCAGTAAAACAGGCCTATATTTTCAAAAGGTTTTATTGGAAACACTAGAATACAAGTATATAGTATAAATATACTTTGAGTTTATATGGGCATAAAACTGCTAAAATGGACGCAAGGACTTTTACTGTTATTGGAGTGTATTCACAGTGTGGCATGGCATCTTTTGTAAAAGATATAAGTGGTGGTGTAAAATAAAGTAACAGACCCAACGAGTGAAACCTGAGTGATATATAAGATAAAAATAGGCACATATGAGCAGCTTACAGTACACAGCCCTGTCTATGTAACTCTCAGCGGTGGAGAGGGAGAGAAACAGTATAAGAAAGCGACCTTGGACCGGGCGAGGAGACGCTGTCGAGCTCCACATCAATATTTTATCAGGAGAGTTGACACATCAAAAAAAGAAAAGAAAAAAAAAAACAGAGAGAGAGAGAAGAAGGAGAAGAATGCCCAGAGATTCCAGAGTCATCTAAAATTCATGCATGCATCATCGCTGCCATGAATATTCATACGGAGATGAATATTTAAGTGCGACTCCTATGGAGAAATTAGGTTCATCTTTACACTTATCAATAATTCGCAGGCCAGGTGAGTCTCATCGGCCCCTAAATAAATCATGTCTGCACACACAAAAAGAAGAAGAAGAAGTTTGGACGAAGAGACAGAAAGAACAGAAAACAACACAAAGTTGCGTGTGTGTGTTGGCTCGCAGCAGTGCCTTCTGGGTAAGGAGAGAATGAGATTTTGGCGGATGGCAGAGTGTGTGTGAGCAGCAGGGCAGTCTAAATATTACTATGTGCGTTTAACTTCTAACATTGCGTTTCCGCCGCTGTAAACTCGCACGCTCACACACTTTGGCAACCGACTCGAGACAACCACTTTTCTTTTGAGGTAATTACGTTAACATTAACTAAGTGTTCGAACAGCGTTGAGAGTTTCCACTGTCACTCCTTGGTGAGAACGCGATCAAGCTAGCAGCTAAACTTGGGAGTGCACAGGTATTAGAGCCTTTATGGTAAACGCAGTTAAAAGTGGCAGAGCGAGCCGACAGGCAGGGTCATTTTCTCTCTTCACAAAGTGTTACAGTATGAGAGGCCATTAAATCTTAATTATACACAATACGAGCATAACGTACAATAAAATGTTTCAAATTGCGTCGGACTTGGTGAATGGAGGATACACGTGTGACAAAGTCCGGTTTTCAAAATAAGGTGTTAAAACAATGTACACAGTATGGAAATAAGATTAATTGACCCTTCGCTAAGCCACGCCCCCCTTAGTTACTGTTGCTAAGTCCGACAAACTGTTGGAACTTTTATCACGGCGCTGCCACTGTCTACTGCTGCACTGCCCGGGGAAATATTGACAAATTTGTTGGCAAAACGATCTCAGAAAGAAGCAGACAGTTTTGCAATTGTATTATACATTTGAAGGTTGTATTCAGGCTGTCAGACTGACTCTAACTGACTCAAATGGATGTGAAAAAAATGAAAGATAGAAGCTAAAGCCCACCGATCACACAGTACAAGTGAACCACTGCATCGCCCGACGATTGAGACAAAAGATAACGATATTAAGGATCAACACATGTCCTGGTCATTAAAAAGCAGAACATCAGGCTTTATAACGTTACATTCAGTAGGAAGTTAGCTAGCGTTAGCTAACTAACATTACATTAGGAACAACCCAGAGCTGATATTTTTCTGGATTTGTTTCAGGTTTTGGAAAGAGAATAAATCGTACTTCTCCTTTCAACCTCTCTGGGTAGCGACTGTAACTATTATAAGTAACCCAGGAACAGCGTTTCACCAGATCTTGGAGAAATACGGCAGAAAAAAGCTAGAAAACGACTCTTTTTGCATTAGAGTCAATGAAGTGCAGCCATGAAAGTGTCGGACCTCAGTTTAATGTGTCCATTAAAAGTAAAATAGATGTCAGGGAAATTACTTTCAAATTACTCTTTGATTAAGGGTTGCTGGAAAAACATTAAATAAATCAGTTGACTTTTATTGCTGTTTCATCACCATTTATATCAATGCAGTGTGTTTATTATCAAATTGTTTACTAGGCCTCAAAATTGTTACAGAGTTCTTCATAGATCTAGCCTCTTTTTTGGCTTTTAAAGTGCACCAAATTAATGCACTTAACTTTAAAATGTACAAAGGGTCGATTTCCACCCACAATAGTATCACAAAATCCTGCTAAGCTTCTGTGGGAATTTTACCAAGAACGCACAGTTTTTAATACGGAAAATACATAAATATTTAGGGCTTGGGCGATTCATCAACATAGTCGACGTAATCGATTATGTAAATACATTGATTCCCGTTACGTGCATCGAAGGGTCGCTGCATCCGGTGCAAGCAGGGATACAAAACTGCGCCTTCGACTGTCTAAAGTTTGGGAGTATTAGACAGACTTTCAACAACGTGCTGCTCTGTGAGCTCTGTGGATTGGAAATAGAACATAGAAAAGATATAAATTCAGGTATGATGTAGGTATGATGCAAATTAGCGACAACAGGCATAAACGAGAAACCAGGGCTTGCAAAAGGTTCCTAGGTACGTATCCAATATGCACAAACAGGCATCGTGGAAATATACATGCACTATCTTGGCTGCAGTCTGAAAGGAAGAGGTGTGATGCGAAATTCGCGACAATTGGCGTTGAGGGGTTAATCGAGTAACAGGCTACATTTTTTTTCTTTAGAATACACAAAATTAGTCATTAGATTAATCCACAAATATAATAAATAATCATTAGTTAGATCTATCGAGTTGAAAAATAATCGTTATGTGCAGCCCTATAAATATTTGCTAAATACTTTGATCAGGGGCCCTTCTGCGCCCGCGGGCCGCCAAGTTGATGTTCACTCCCATATGCCTGATAGTGTTACAGCTTTCATTTAGCTAACAAATGGCACCAAAAGTAGCACTGGAAGCTACGTCTTGTTTGACATTGCATATAAAGTTAAACAAGCTTTTTCCCAGAACTTGACTCCTGAAAATTTGTGAACCAACAAATCTATTTTTTTTTTCTGTCTTGTCTTTGATTTCTCTGTCAATGTGTGTGTGTGAAGGGCAGAAGAGGATGACTCAGATCTCTAATCGCAACACATGCTGTTCCTCTGTCTCATTTGGCTTCAGTGAAGTCATTACACAAACACACACCAACACACACCAACACACTCACACACTTCTCTATGATATGGTTATGCGGGAGGCTATGGCTTGTAATCCCATTCTCCTTGGTAAGGATGAAGATAGGGTGTGCGTGTTTGTTTGTGTGTGTGATTGGCTGGAAAATGGGGATGGTGAAGTGGAGGGAGGAGTAAAGGGAGGGATGGGGGAGACAGACAAATTGATGGATGAATGAAATGTGGGAGGACGCCGTTTGTATCAGCTACCTCTCTACATATTTCTACGTTTTTGATTAACAGTCCTCAGGGCTGATGGGAGATTTGTGATACCACAGTTAAGCCAATGAGAAGAGAATCTGTGTTGTGCACTACAGTAACATTTCTCGACATAAAAACCACAAACAGAACAGAAGTGCCGATCACTCTCAATTCCTCACTGTATTTACCGTTTTCCTGCCTTCATGTGAGAACTGTATCACACACCGGACAGGCAGAAAACAAAGTACAGAGGCTGGGTTGTGCCAACTCAGGTGAGAAAATGATTTAAAGCTGGGAAATAGGACATTGGTGTTTTCTGATGCAATACTGTTATATGAATGATGACGCACACCGCCGATGTGTTTCACCTTTCTGTGTTGCCAAATAAATACATTGCAAAACATGCTGTCTGAAACTCTGTGTGTTTTGCAGAGACTGGAACAGTCTTGTTTTGGTTTGTTTATCTTGAAAATGGACATGTGGGCTGTATTTTAAACACTAGTAAACACGTCTGGTTCCAGACATCTGAATCGCAGCCCACATCTCCAGTTTTTTTTTCCTTCAGTGATTCAAACACGTCTGGTGCTGTGCTCACTCACTGATGGCTGTCCCCCTCCCCCCCGTCCCCGGTTGGAGAAAGAATCAACCAATCAGAGCTTTGCAGGCAGGACTAAGAAGGAGGACGGCATCTTCCTGCATAGGTAGCTAAGCTGGCTACCTCACAGCAAACAAAATGACGTTGTTGGGACAGATATGTCACACAGACACAAAGTTTCCCAGTGAAGTTGCTTGGTACTTGCTTATTGAAAGCAGATTAATGCCTTATAGACCTGTATCAGTCAGACTCCTTTCTACCTGCCGACAGGCGTTGGCTGAATCCAAATGTCCAGACTTCAGCACAGTTACACACTAAATCCATTTGCCTTTAAGTTAAGGGCCCTCAAACTGACTTTCCACTCCGGGTACAGACATCTGATTACCCTTAAGCCATCGTAATATGGATGTGAGAATGATTTGACAACACGGACAAGATTTCAGCTGTGGTCGAATTCATGGCAACAACTGAGGTCTTAAGTGTTGTCTTAAAGCACATTTTATCCCCTCACAGCCCAGCGCCCTCGCAGACATCAAGTGATGAAGGACTTAAGACTCAAGGGGCTCAGTCCGATAGTTTGGAGGGTGGATATTTGGATCCAGACAATCCTCCAAGATGGTAAGAGGCATCAGCCACGTGGAGGAGGCAGAGAGAAAGAACCACCACAGAACGGTGACGATAATGTAAACCAGACTTTCTTTCATTCCTGTTTAAAAGGAAATACTTTCTGGTACTAGAAAGAAAGTTGTTGGATATATTTGTGTGTGTTGTGAGGTTCCTGAGTCACAGGGCCTTTCTCTACCTGCGTTCTTGTCTATACCTCTTGTGTTCTTGTGAAACGTCTTCTTTTGTGGCCTAAGTTCTGCCCCAATACACCAGTTCGCATTTTGGCAAATTCACAGAAGTGTTCTTAACATGCTCATTTTACCGACGACGCATCGGTTGGTAACTTGTGTGAACTTGACAGCACAGATATCCCAGCATTCATTTCAGCATTCAAGCGAGAGAGGCGGAAAGCAGCTGAGAGAGAGGCCGACAACAGAACGTACGTCATTTCATCATTAATACACTTCTGAGAAGTTTTGAGGCGAGAAATCAACCGTGTAGATTTTGATTATTGGCAGTTGTATGACTTGTTTGTGGCAAATTAAAAAGTTTGCAAAGTTTTAAGCTAGTATCTTCATTATTATTACTATTTATTATTATTTTAGAAATTACATTGTTAGTGTACAGTAAAGTTGTGGTTACAGTACTTGCTTTTGATTTGCTTTTATTTTATATAATTCTTATTCATGCACCAGAATACCAAAGCAAATTCCTTGTAATCTAAACCGTACTGGACAACAAACCGGTTGAACAATGCCGGCAAGAACACATCGTCTCAAACTGTCATTGCGAGTTAATTTTCCCAAGAAAGACTAGCAAGTTCTAGCATGTTCCCCCAAGAACACAAGTCCATTCTTTGAATTCTTGGTTGGTAGAAACTCCCTCAGACAGACAGACTACAGAGCTCGTCTTACCTTAAAGAGGTGATGTCTCTGCTCCTCTGACATCATCAGCTGGTGGCTGTCCGTTACCATGGCATCCATGTCCATCAGCCAATCCCAGAGCTCCTGGTACTCTGCCTCAAACTCCTGCAGACTGAGGACAGTGAGAGAGATTATCAAGATGAATTATTGTTGTAATTCAATCTTTTTTTCCCTGTTATTCATTTTGCTGTGTCCTACATGTTCTACTTTCTGTTATTGTTTTTTGTGTTATTGTAATATTGTTTTGTCCTGCGGCGATGAGAGACATATGCATCTTGTTATGTTGATAAAGAATGCGGCTGAGAGAGAGAGACTCTGACAGATAAAGGCAGACTCAGAGAAGGCAGAAAGCAGACAGAAAATCCGTTTTCAAGCTGCCGTTTTAACTGAAACTAAAATTAATTTACATCGACTGGCTTCTGACGTCGGACACAACTTCCTGTGATGCTCCTTCTGCGAGTTTTTACAGGTAAACCAAACATACAGCTGACAAAAAAGCAGTAATCAGTTTATCAAAGGTTACCGCATTAGTGTCCGGTGGAGACGTGGTTTTGGTTTTGGTCTCTCCTTTGAAACACAAAATCAAGTCAAACTTTTCCACATGAAGATAGAACAGCTTATTTTCAGTTCTACAGTGTCACAAGTCACTTTCGTACGTGTAGTTCAGTTAATTTGGTCAAGTTAGTTCCAGTCAGTCTTGTGTTCACTGTCTTTCATTGAACAGTTTTGGCGTTATCTTGTATCATCAGTGCTACTTGGGCCCAACAAGGGAAAAGAAAGTGTTGACTGACAGCAAATCTTTACACCTTATGGGTTTATTTATCTTCTTCGCTGCCACAAAGAGCTCATACAGAAATAGGTGGTTATGAGGATTATTAAGGGGCCGGTATACTCCTTCAGAACTTCGTATCAGATGGTCAAACAGCTTCTCCGCACACCTTTCAGATGTCCAGTTAGAAAGAGTTGTGTCCGGCAATTTCTGTAACTTTACAAAACCATCAACGCGGCGTTCACACCCACTTCACACCCTGGAGGTTGTCGAAGAGTGTGGAGGTGAGAAAGGAGCCAGGCTTTGAAATTCTCTCAACAACACGTATCCCTTAAGCCTATAGTTCACACTACACGATTTTTAGCTCGGCGACCGTCAGGCTGTGATCTGGGGTAAATCAGCGATCGATCGGCGGTCGGCAGTCGTTATGTGTGAACTACACAATGACGCATCAAAACGGCCATCTGCCAGATATCTAGCACGCCAAATATCTGGAAGAGTCGGCCGAATTGACATCCAGATCCAGCCAACGAGAGCCGGCAGCTACTTTTTCTCTGCTAAACACTTTTTACTCCCCTCCAGCTCTCTCTGTAGCTCAGATGATCCCTGCTACCTGCGTGTGCTAATCCATCCTTTCTCCCACAGTCTTTGTCTTTATAATTGCCATCTTTATAACAACAAACAACAGCTGTTTCCTGTGCAGGTTTGCTTCATTTCAAGTTTCACATTTCACGTGTGTTTTCTTGTCAAAAATTTGCAAAACATTGCAACAAAAATTGGGTGACATAGGGTGTCCTTGTCAGCTCGCGTAGTGTGTGACCTCCTGTCACTGATCAGTCACCGATCAGTGTGAACGCCACAACGACTTCAAGACTTCAGTCACATGGCGGCAAGTTGTGTAGATTGAGCGGAAAGGCCATCGGCCGACTCTAAAATTCGTGTAGTCTGCATGAGGCATTAGACTACAGTGGCAAGAAAAAGTTTGTAAGCCTTTTGGAATTTCATGGTTTTCTGAATAAATTTGTCATAAAATGTGATCTGATCTTCAGTCAAGGTATTGACAAATATTATCTGTCTAAAATAATCCCTCAGGTCTTCATTGAGAACAACCAAAAAAACCTCATAGTGCTTGTGGAAAAAGTATGTGAACCCTTGAGTTAATGACCTCAAAAAAGCTAATTGGAGTCAGGTTTTAACACACCTGGAGTCTCGAGTTTGGAGGTGTGGACTACAGCTACTTTGACTGATTAAAAACTCCTCAAAGTTTTGGAGTAAGCTCTGCAAAAGAAGCACACGCTTATGTGAGCCATGCCTTGCCAAAAAGAGCTTTCAGAGGCTCTTCGGTAGAGAATTGTTGATTTACATAAAGCTGGCAAAGCTTACAAAGTGATTTCAAAGACTTTAGAAGTTACCAGTCTACAGTTAGGCAGACATTCTACAAATGGAGACACTTTGGGACTGTTGCTACTCTACCAAGAAGTGGGCGCCAAGAGCACAATGAAGACTGATCAATGAGGTAAAGAGACAACCCCGAATGACAGCCACTGGCTAACATCTCCGTTCACGCATGAGTCTACAATACATAAAACATTCAACAAGCAGGGTATCTGCAGCGGGACACCACGAAGGAAGCCGCTGCTTACTAAAAAGAACATTGCTGCACGCCTGACGTTTGCAAAAGAGCACACTGACACTCCACAGCGGTATTTGCAAAATGTTTTGTGGACTGATGATTGAACTATTTGGACGAACAGAACAAAATCCGTCTTTTGGAGTGGCCACGTCAGAGCCCAGACCTCAACCCGATAGAGGCTCTATGGAATGACTTGAAGAGAGCCGTACACATGAGGCCTCCAAAGAATATGACGGCGCTAAAGCAGTTCTGCCAGGAAGAACGGGCTAAAATTCCTACTGAATGAAGTGCAGGTCTGATCCACAGTTACAGGAAGCGCCTGGTTGAGGTTATTGCTGCCGAAGGGGGTGGGGGGGGTCGGTCAACCTGTTACTTTTTTCACTGCCATTTTGAATGTTGACACGAGGGGTCAGAATTTATTTTGTGTTATATTTTAGACACATTATATTTGTCAGTACCATTTACTTAGATGAAGATCAGATCACATTTTATGACAAATTTATGCAGAAAACCATGAAATTCCAAAAGGCTGACATACTTTTTCTTGCAACTGTACTTCTGTTCCTATTTATGTGTACCACCGAAAGCAACACTATGAATGTCTTCCAGGAGGGACTGTCATGATGCCCACAGTTAAACAATCACAGCGTCACTATGATGGCTGGATTTTCACCCCGCCTTTGAGACAGACACTTCGGAAGAGCTATAAACATTTCTGATGTGGTTGGGCTTAACACGACTCTTAACTGAACTGCAACTATACCTCAAATGTCAATGATGGAAGGACAAAGCAGTGGAAACCACACATTTTAACTTGAAATAGGTTTATTGTACTTCCATTCTGTTGTACTTCCATCTTAAGGAGAAATTAAACTAAAGACAAACCAAATACAACCAAACCAAAACGGTCCACTGACTCCGGCTACGGCATGTTACAGCTGCGCGTCCACTGGTAGCGTCTCAGAAGCGTTTCAGCAGCGGACCAGGTTATTGACTTGTAATTAATTTGTTGTTTTAATGCTTCCACTACCTTCTTCGCGCCTCTCTGTGACCCCGTTTTCTTCCGTCAACTTCCGGCTGCATACGCCACAAGGAGTATTTCAGAATCAGAGCGTTTTGCCTGCCTGATTTTGCGGACATGTTTAGATTTTGTTGATTAGGTCATTAGTGTTTGCTGTCTGTGCTTTTTCTATGGTTAAGTAGGTTACGTAGTTAAATGGTTTCTTTTTGTGTCTGTTTTAATAGTGTTCATTGTTGTTTTACAATCGGGAGTCTCCGCACGGTGTTTTATTTTGAAAATTTAGTGGATTCTCTATGCCGTTCCCTGTCTGCCCAGTTCAATCTGCTCTGTTCTGCTTGACACGGCTTCCATCACAAACAGACCTGCTAACTACTCTCTGCACAGCGGAGAGCCGCTTCTGGTGGTCTCATAAGCATTAACTATAATGGCCGCGATTAGCTCCGGCAACCGCGGCGCAGCTGCAACGCGCCGTAGCCAGAGTCAGTGGACTTTAGGCGTAAGGAGATCGAGGGTGAATAGAGGATCCACCAGGGAGGCTGAATTCTCCTGATGAACAGACTCCACCAGGCTGCTGCAAGGAGAGATTGTCCAGAGGGTCATTTTCATCCTAGGGCATTTCTTATTCACCTCCTTCTCCACTTCCTGCTTCATCCCACATCCGTCCTCCTCCTCCCTTTTCCACATTTCACCCCCACCTATCAGCTTTCGTTTCACCTCCTCCTCATTCTTCTTTCCTTCTCAATTTCCTACTCACCCTGTCATTGCTCTCCCTCCCACATTCCCTCATATTGTCCACATTCACTGTTCACCTCCTCTAACTCTTCCTTCCTCCTTTTATCTTCCCCACAGTATTTTCCCTCACCCTCTCTCCCTCCTCCAGAGTCCCCTTTCCGCCTCACCCCTCCCACTCTCACCCTCCTCCTCCCTCGTCCTCTCACCTCCTCCTCCTCCTCGACACAGGATCACATCAAATATTTATGCTGCTGGAACAGGGGCCGATTGCTCAAACACACACATTACTGTCAGACGTTTTGTTAAGGTGTGTGAGTGAGTGTGTGTGTGTTTATTATTTATATATTCGGTGGTTTTTGGTCTCGGAGGGGATCGCCAACATGCTTCTCAACATTAGCAGTGAAATTGTTTGGAAATCTCCGGTCGCCGCCGTCGACAGTTTGACAGCTCTCTCACGACAACACAAACACACATAAAAACTCACTTTTTAAAGCACACACACACAAAACAAAGACTCAAATATACAAAACAACCCAAACACGCCTACTTATAATAATCACATGTATACACACACATTTTCCCAGAATACAAGTATACAAACACACAAAACACACACACATAGACAGCAACTTCACGGGCCATCAAAGTAGAGAGGGTAAACTATGAATGAAATTATAGATACAAGAATAGAGAGAAATAACCACTTCCATCTCTGTTTCATTTTGATTCAAATGGGATTCACGTTTGAGTGAGTAAACGCATTTACTAGCCTGAACACAAACATGTTTGTACTTTTATATGTCAATATAATACCCATAATTCCCTAGCCCCCAACTTTAACCCTAAAACTAATTCTTAACCCTCAAAAAGCCTTTTGAAGAAGAGAAAATATTTTCCGCAGTTTTAAAAAAACACAATACTTTCTAAAATATTCTCACCCTCATTTTCCAAAATGTCGACAAAGGTAACTGCCGTCCAAACTGTCTTTACTGTCTAAGAATGTCCTTACTTACGAAAATACCCTCCTGTTTCTTAACTCCTCATGAAAAGGTGCAAAAAACTCCATTAAAACATGTACACACAAACATGTACTTTATTATGTCAATATAATAACCATAATTCCTATATAATCTAAAATAGTGTCTTTACGCTCAAAAAGCCTAATAAAAAGAGAATATATCCTCCGGCGTTTTCAAAAAACACAATACTTTTCATAAATTCTTTCACAAAAAGTTAACATTTTCCAAAACTGTCCTCCCTTACTTAAAACTCATTTACATTCATCCTAAAACATCTTCTTGTCAAATGTCAATAAATTCCAAAATAACCTTACCCTGTAAAAATGTCCTACTTTCCAAAAAGTACAAAATTGCCGTCAAAACTGTTTTTACTTTCTAAGAATGTCCTTACAAAAATACCCTCCTACTGCAAACGTGTAAGGAGGTTTCCCCTCTTCTGTCTCTTAACTCCTTTTTTTATTCCTCACAAAAAAACTACATTAAAACATGTAGACACAAACAAACTGGACTTTTATTTGTCAATATAATACCCATAATTCCCTAGCCCCAACCTTAACCCTAAAACTAAGTCTTAACCCTTAAAAAGCCTTTCAAGAAGAGCAAAAATGCCAAACACTGTCCTCACTTGCTGAAAACTTATTTTCATCCATCCATCTATCATCAAATGCTTATCCAGTGTACAGGGTCGCGGGGGGGCTGGTGCCAATCCCAGCTAACATCAGTCAAAAGGCGGGGCACACCCTTGACAGGTCGCCAAGTCCATCGCAGGGCCACACATAGATAGACAACCAGTCACACTCGCACCTAAGGACAGTACAGAGACACCAATTAACCTCGCCCGCATGTCTTTGGATGGTGGGAGGAAGCCGGAGCACCCGGAGAGAACCCAACATGCAAACTCCACACAGAAAGGCCGGGACGACCAATGTTCAAACCCACGACCTTCTAAAACATCTTCTTGTCAAATATCATTACTTTCCAAAATATCCTCACCCTGTATGTCTTTGGATGGTGGGAGGAAGCCGGAGCACCCGGAGAGAACCCAACATGCAAACTCCACACAGAAAGGCCGGGACGACCAATGTTCAAACCCACGACCTTCTAAAACATCTTCTTGTCAAATATCATTACTTTCCAAAATATCCTCACCCTGTATGTCTTTGGATGGTGGGAGGAAGCCGGAGCACCCGGAGAGAACCCAACATGCAAACTCCACACAGAAAGGCCGGGACGACCAATGTTCAAACCCACGACCTTCTAAAACATCTTCTTGTCAAATATCATTACTTTCCAAAATATCCTCACCCTGTATGTCTTTGGATGGTGGGAGGAAGCCGGAGCACCCGGAGAGAACCCAACATGCAAACTCCACACAGAAAGGCCGGGACGACCAATGTTCAAACCCACGACCTTCTAAAACATCTTCTTGTCAAATATCATTACTTTCCAAAATATCCTCACCCTGTATGTCTTTGGATGGTGGGAGGAAGCCGGAGCACCCGGAGAGAACCCAACATGCAAACTCCACACAGAAAGGCCGGGACGACCAATGTTCAAACCCACGACCTTCTAAAACATCTTCTTGTCAAATATCATTACTTTCCAAAATATCCTCCCCCTGTATGTCTTTGGATGGTGGGAGGAAGCCGGAGCACCCGGAGAGAACCCAACATGCAAACTCCACACAGAAAGGCCGGGACGACCAATGTTCAAACCCACGACCTTCTAAAACATCTTCTTGTCAAATATCATTACTTTCCAAAATATCCTCACCCTGTATGTCTTTGGATGGTGGGAGGAAGCCGGAGCACCCGGAGAGAACCCAACATGCAAACTCCACACAGAAAGGCCGGGACGACCAATGTTCAAACCCACGACCTTCTAAAACATCTTCTTGTCAAATATCATTACTTTCCAAAATATCCTCACTCTGTAAAATCTCCTCACTTTCCAAAAAGTACAAAGATGCCTTCCAAACTGTCTTCACTTTCTAAGAATGTCCTTACTTTGTCCTTAAGAAAAAATACCCTCCCATTGCAAACGTGTAAGGACATGTTTCCCCTCTTCTGTCTCTTAACTCCTCTTTCTGTTCTTAGCGAAAAAAGGTGCGAAAAACTACATTAAAACGAAACACAAAATCAAGCAACATCACCCCACCTGCTCTTCCCCCTTCATCTCCTCCATCGTTTTCCTAGTCTCACTACTTTTCTCTCCTCACACCCTCTTGTCCTCCACTGCAAGTGATTCTCAATAAAATAAAACTAAACAGGGAAGAAGAAAAGCAAAGGAAGCGAGCGCTGCTTCCTTCCCCCGAGGCGGCGTTCCTCATTATGCGACGAGCAGAGCGGCCCTTTACTGACTCAGACAGATGAAGCAGATACAACACTCGCACAGATTGTTTTCTCTTGTCGTTTGTCGTTTTTTTCCACTCCCCCCTTCCTCCCCTCCTCTCCCCCGTTTCCGTCTTGTTCTCACACTAATGTTAACTAAACGCTTTGTAAAACAGGATCTCTCGGGGGGTGGAAGACGAGAAAACAGACAAATCGGAGAGGAAGGAGCGATGTGGCGGCACTGCAGGGCTGCGTTCGACACCGGGACAGTTGCAGAGCGTTTGAAGTGTCAGGTTCGCTTTCTGTCACGCAGCGCTGACGGAGCGTGTGGGAGTGTTACGGTGAGCCGTTCTGACATTTAGTCACTTGAGGAAATTTGAATTAGAAGAATCTATTATTTATTTCTAACTCGTCCTAATTCCAGTCAACACCGGGTATAATAAAATGTAGCGGGTATCATGTGAATTTGTGCAAATCTAAATATATGAAAAAACATATTGATATCTACACTAGTCATACAGACATTTCTCAAAGTGAGAATTAAGTTTTAATTTTTCAAAATGTAATTAAAGTACATGGTACATAGGTTTGAGGTGGGTTTTGTGAGACCTCGTCATCATCAGGTTGAATCCCATCTCCAGTGGGCTCTGCTGAACCTGGAGCCACACCCAGCAGTGATGTCATGGCGTGCTGACAAAGCCTGGAGTTTGCTTCTACATGACTGCAGCAGTTCAGCAAAAATTTTTAGGAAGGATTTTTAGGGAGGGTATGAAGGAGCTTCATCTTTCTGGTTCAAACCAAAATTTGTTTGTATTTTCCAGAAGCTTCTTGTTATTTTATTAAAATTGTTATAATTGTTTATTGTTATATGGGTGGCGATGAGACGCATGCCTTCGGTGTGGGACACCCGGGTTCATCTCCCACTGCGAAATATCCACCAATGTGTCCCTGAGCAAGACTCAGGAAATGAGAACGCTGTTTGTGGATTTCAGCTCAGCATTCAACATAATCTCCCCCATGAAAGGCATCCCCCGACATGGCGACAACTCTGTTGGGAAGTTTGTGGACGACACCACCGTCATCTGCAAATTTCAAACAACGATGAGACTTTATATCAGGAGGAAACTCATAATCTTGCAGAGTGGTGGTCAGAGAACGACCTACTGCTCAACGTCAGCAAAACCAAGGAGCTGATTGTTGATTTTAGGAAGAAGGAGATAAAGACAAACACTCCTGTCTACATCAGCGGTGCTGAGGTGGAGCAGGTGAACAGTTTCAGGTTCCAGGGAATCAGCATCACAGAGAACCTGACATGGCCGTCTCACATCTCCACGCTGGTGAAGAAAGCTCAGAAACAACTGTATTTCTTGAGGAAGCTTAAGAAGGCCAAATTCCCACACCAAGTCCTTGTCAGCTTTTACAGAGGAGTATCAGAAAGCATCCTGTCTGGAAACATCAACATGGGATGTGCACGGCTCAGGAGCGGAGGGCTCTGCAGCGGGTGATTAAAACTGCTCAGAAGATCATTGGTACCCATCTCCTGAGCATCAGTGATATCGGTGAGGTGAGGTAAATACGCATAGCCCAAAGGATACTAAAGGACAGTAATCATCCAGCCACAGCCTGTTCACCCTGCTGCCTTCTGGGAAGAGACATAGAAGTTTCTGCTGCCGCACCACCAGACTGCAGAGCAACTTTTCCCCCCAAAGCTATCAGACTCTTAAACTTTAATTCATCCTCAGCACTGCTCCAATGATGACAGTTTATTTATGTTTACCTTTTTTACATAATCGATTCTTTATTAATGTTTATTGTCTGCTATGCAGCAGAAGGGAGTTACAAAACTCAATTTCACTCTACGACCTCTACAACTGTAAGTATGACTTATTGTTTGCGCCTTTTATCTTGTGTTTTACTGTAATGTATTGTACTATACTTTTTTGTCCTCACTGTTGAAATGTTTTATTTCTTCTAGGGAGGGGTGTTGCAAATTAGCATCAGCTAAAAACACTATGGTACACAGATTGGATTGCTTACTGTCACGTGAAGTCACCCCCCCAAAGGCCCATTCTGAGCCAGGAAAAGCCCTGGAGTGGAGTTAGTGGTATCGCCATGTCTAGAAGACGCTGTATTTGTTTCGGGATCAGACTCGGGCTCAAACATTGTACAGCTGTACCGAAGTAATGCTTACCGGCTGAAGCGGCTTTGTTTTGGACCACGTTACCTTGCTTTTCAGGACCCTCCCTACTCTGCTTCTGATTGTCTCGTAGTCATCTCAAATCCAAACAAAGACAAAAACGGAGTGTTCAAAACACAGGGTGAAAAGAGGTGCTGCAGCAATGTGTAAACATGTAAAACCTGTTCTGGTACAACCCCTAAATAAAATGATGAACCGGAGAATGAGCACAATGTGACCTCTTTATGTCCCGGCCACAGCAGAAAGTGGCACAGGGAAAGTAATCTGCATCATCAAGAAATATGTGACGCAGCTTGGTGATGTAGTGACTGCTCGCTGGGTTTGTTGGTCACCCTAGCCAGCATTTTGTTACACACTGAACACCATTTTGCTCAATCAAATGTTTTTTAAGAGGAAGAATAAATATCCCAAAGCTAACAAGCCTGCTAACAATCTTTTAGCAAACTTGCAAGCTTATTTAAAAGTGTGACCATTATTTTGGCCATTGATTACTCTCTTATGGTCGTAGTTAACTATTCTATTTTAATTTTTTATTATAATAATAATTATTATTATTACTACTACTACTTCAAACTGAAACTTCAAACTTTGTTTTAATACGAACAGGTTTCAGAATAGACGTCTTGGTGCAAAGTGTAAACTGTGGGTGCATTGTTTTTCCAATCATGCTTAAATGGATGGATTTGTCATCATCCTCCACTTCTCTCTCTCTCTCTTCTCATCACTTCCCAATACTTGCTACTCTCCCTCTCCCTCTCTGCTGCCTGCTGCTGCCACGGCGATAGCAGCTGTAACCACTGTCTCCAATTCATCATCCGCCGTAGAGCAGGACGAAGAGAGGGAGGAAGAGGAGAGGAGAGAGGAGGAGGGAGGGAAGGAAGGAAGGAGGAAAGAAGGTAAGAGAGGAAGGAAGGGAAGTGGGAAGGACAGGTAAAGATGGAAAAAGTAGGATATGGGGAAGAGATGATGGGAAGTGAGAGGAAAGTAAGAAAAACAAATAGAAAAAGGTGTGAGGAAAATGGAGCAAAGGAGTGCGAAGAGGAGAGGAGAAGAAGGAAAAAAGCAAACAGAGACAAAAGGCTAGAAGTTGAGAGAAAGAAAAGAGATGAAGGGAAGTAGAAATGAGGAAGGAGGTGAGGATTGTGAGGAAGAGGAGGGAGGGAGGAGAGGGGGATGAAATGATAGAGTGAAAGGTTGAATGAGTCATATTGGCAGCCGTCACCTTTCAGTCGGAGACTCTGTTGGATTTATGAGGTGATTCACTGACACTCGTCTTGTCTAATGGATTCATCCTACAGAGACACTCAAACCAAACTGTCAGTGAGCAGCAGCACAGCACCTCCTGCTGTCATCCATTCACTCATTCACTCACTCCTTCTAATGAGTTCACTCCTACAGAGACCAAAAAGCACAACAACAAAACTGTCAGCACAAGGCACCTGGTGACATCCTCCAGGCATTCATCCCTTATTCATCCATCTGTCCATTCACTCAGTCACTAGTTTCTCTTATTATTTAATAATAAATTAATTCACTCACTCACTAATACAGTTAATATCTTATTCACTCATTCACTTTCTATTTATACATTCAGTTATTTGATATAATGAACTAACTATTAACTATAATTCTTTTTGTCATTTATTTTAAAAAACGATGATTTAATCACTCAATCATTTACTCATTCATTCACTTATTTTCTCATTCCTTCATTCATTTATTATTATTATTCATTTACTCTCTAATGTATTTTATAATAAGTTTAAATTTAGTTATAGCTCATCCTAAACAGGATTATGTGAGGAGTCATTCAATTTTTTCTCACTTTTATACCCTCAAACTATAAGAAAACATGTTCATCAGTTTGGATTATTAATATTTTTAAGTTTAAGTTTTATTAAAATGTAAATTATTTTTAATAACATTTCAACAATAATAATGAAAATGGTACAATTCCTTGATTTGGTAGTGATTACAACCCCCCCCCCATTAAACCAATTTATTTTACTTTATTACTAATAAAAATAAAGGTGTCCATTGTACATTTATTTTTAATTTCTTGTGGCATTATTTTGTGTGAGATCAGTAAATAATTCAGTCTGACCTTCATTTTCTTTACAACTGAACCAAAACCAGAAATCTCAACTGGGCTGAACTCACAGCAGCTAAAGAAAAACCGGAAACATCCAATTAATATGAAACTCATCCCACACACCACTGCACTGCACACACACACATGAATCTGAAGAGCAGCAGCTAATATATGAATAACCAATTAGTGTCTAACACATCCAATGTAAATTACTGAAACATTACAACCTCAGAGGACTGAGAAACACAAACAGGAACAAAATGAGTATTTCATTTACATTTGTGCGTGTGAAACCACTTATATTTATTTTATTTAAATCACACAGAGACAGCTAATGTACTGTAGTCTCACTTTAAACAGTGGGTTTGTGTGTGTGTGTGAGAGTGTGAGAGAGTGAGGACATCCTTCATGTAAGTCACTGTGACGACACACTGACAACACCAGCAAAGTCACCAAAACAAAACATACGACAGACTGAGAGTGAGCAACTTTAGCTCCATTTTTCATTTGCATACAGTGGTGTTTATGTTTACATTGTGTGTGTGTGTGTGTGTATGTGTGCCCTGCGTGTGAGTGATAACCACGGAGGGAGGCTCCTCAAAGCAGCGGATGAAACGCCGACAGGCAGCGTGACCAAAGACGCCGCTCGCCGCGCCGAGCCTGGCCACACAAGATTACTGCTGTTAACACTCAAACTCTGTGTGTGCATGATTACATTCAGCTGTGTGTGTCACATGTCGCTGTGTATTCCTTCTTCTTCTTCTTCCGTCGGGGTGATTTTCTCATCGTAACGGAGAATAATCATCCGGTACTTTTTGTCTCTTCCATTGTATTTTATTCTACTCGTCTGTTCTATTATTTATCGATGCTGTCTGATGGTTGCGTGCACAGAGAACATACTTGTGATTGAGGGCATCGGCCAAGGATATATTGTACAGTCCTGCACATTCACAACTGGAAGCCGCAAAGGAACAGTTGTTGGGAGTTACAGGTCTCGCTCAAAGGCACCGCAGCGATGGTAATGAGAGAAGAACAAGAACTTACACTCGCTTTCTCCCATCTAAAAGCCACCACTGCCCTGAACAAGAACAAGATGGTGCCTGCTCACTCCTGTTAAAGTTGCTCACTCAGTTTCTTCCCAATTTGCTTCCTGGTTTTTGCACTGCACATGTGTGTTTGTGTCTCTCTCCCTGAAGCCACCGACCCCTCCAACAGACTTTACATTGAGACGATAACACAGCAACAGAAATCGTTGTTAGGGTGTGGGAAAGTTTAACTCAGTGTGCTCTGGACAAATTAGCACTCTGACACACTGAGCTTCACAAACACCCAAAATGACTTTGATGATTTGATCAGTTCAGTTCGAACACATCTGGAAAGTCTACATGAGCTACATAGTTTAATTCCTTTCATGTGTGCAGTAAGCCAACAGGCTCCAGGAGCACTAGAGTGAGGAAAACCTTTTTTATTAAAATGAATGAATGCTAATTTGGAATACAGTATCCAGTTTTTCTCCACACACTGTCCTGGTCACTGTGTCAACAAGTTTACTTAAGGTCAATTTAAACCTGTGTCGAATCTACGCAGTAGCCTGATGTGCAACTCCCCCAAAATTTAACTACATGTAGCAGCGACGCAGACAACAAGAACTGTGATTGGTCAGCTTGGAAGCATTGTATTTCCTCCTATGCATTTCAACCGTGTCCTTCTTCCGCCTCGACCGGTTCAAGGGTCGTACATTCCATCTACTCCGACGCCTTGTCTCGTTTCAGCATTTTAGTAATTTCACTAAAAGTAACTGCTGCTTAACATCGATCATCTTCAGCCACAACATGTCTGTTTCAGTGCCCAAACAGAGACCAAGTCAAGACCATGACCAAAGTTTATCGAGACCGGGTGGGAGTGGAAAACACATGTAGCGGGAGCAGGCGGTAATGGTCACAAAATCATTGGGAGCGGGATTAAGAAAACAGTCCCGAGCAGGGTTCTAGCCAACGCCACCGGCTACGGCGTAGACTCGATGTAGAAGTATATATTCTGTCCTCGTCTGTTGTGTGTTTACCTGTTGTTCCTGGCCAGCTGGCTGTAGTGCCGCCTGCTGGCAGTTGAGGGATACTGCAGGCTGCTCAGTTTGATGGCCATCTGCTCCAGGGCAGCTCGCTGGGCTTCACACTGACTGGAGATCAGCTCAGCCTGGAAGACAAGGAGAAGGACATACAGGATTCAGTCACTCGACATACTGTGGATATTCATGATCTTGATAAAATAAATCAGGTACCCTCCTGACCACCTCCTTATTTATCCTGAGATTGTGTTCGTGTTACCTGATTCCTTGTTATGTTTTTTGTTTGTTTATTTGTTTTATTGTGCTCTAATCAATCAGTAGTTACGATTGGTTTCACCAACACAGAAGCTGCGGAAGCTGCAATCAAAAGAAATTTATCAATTTAGGAGTTTTTATTTTTGTAAATTGACATCAGACCAAAAGTTTAACTTGTGCACCAGAAATTTCAACATCATCCAACAAGCAGACTGGCGTGGCATTGCCTGAGCATCCCCTTTTGATTTTAATGACCCATGACCTTTACCTTTAGCACCGCCCACAGGACAGACTTTACATTTAAACTCCATCATAAGGCTCCAAGTAAAAGTAATGCTTTTGATGAAGCGTTGACTCCAGCACCGACAATGTAATAATATATTTTCCCACACTAAAGGTTGCAACCATCACAACTACGGAACAGGGAGAAGAACATAAAATGAAATGTGCTTCAGAGTAGTTATATTTATGATGAATGTACCCTTCACATGTCATTCATTAAGTTATGTTACAACAGATGAGCAGAATCAAGGTAAAGTTACACCAGTAAACAATCTTATTGTGATGTCTACAACCTTTGTCATGTACTTTTTGTCCTCTGAAAGTGAACAGAGGGTGTGTGTGTGTGTGTGTGTGAGATCATGTTCCTCTCATCTGTTCACTGCAGGTGAATGAGATTCGGCTGTGCCATGTTTTGACGGACGTGCCCTTTAAAGCCCCGGGAGCCACCAACAAGCCACTAGAAACTCACTCCACGCTTATCCTGCACACTCATCTCGACTGACACACACACACACACACACACACTCACATGTATATGCATATAAATGTATATACGTACACACTCCAATTTCTCACACATTTCGCTAACAGAAATTACCCATAAAACCCCCCCCCCCCCCCCCCCCCCCCCCCCCCCCCCCACCACACACACGCATGCACATTTAGCATGAACAGCTTTTCTCTGGCACAAATTGCCTCTCATACACAGATACCTCTCAAGCCTGCACAAATGTACCCATAAAGCCACACACACAAAAATAAACATATACACACACATTGAGCATGAATCGCTGCACTTTCTCTCAAATTATCCTTCACACACACACGCAGCTAGTCGCACTCAGTATCCAGACACAATCATATAGAGGCACTCAGCGCGCCGCTCTGATGTAATTGCATACAAACTATATGGAGATGAGGCTTCAATTGAACCAATGAAGGCAGAGTGAGTGTGTACAAACAGCGACACACACACACACACACACACACATATGACCGCCTGCTTTTTTTCTCATTCGGTAACAATCTGAGTAAAGTGTCCCTCCGTCGCGTTCGCCGTCCGATCTACTTAGCGGACTCGGCGGAAGGATCTGGAAAGGTCATCCAATCTGAGGAAGGCAGAGCCGCTCAATCAGCAAGCTAATAAACAAACAGGCAATACACAATCAACAGCGCTGTCTGCATGTGTGTGTGCTAAGGTGTGTGTGACTGAGGGTATGTTTTGTTTGTCTGTGTGTGCTGCTATTACAGAAATGAAACTAACTGGAAGCTCTCAGAGAAAATGTCTCTCACTTTGTCTAAATGTCTCTCCACTTTCTTTCATTACTTCTCACTGCGTCTCTCTTGGTTGCGTTTGCAGGCTGTTTGCTGGCTGGTTAGTCGGTTAGTGAGTCAGTAAATCAGTCAAGTTGTTCATTAGCTGGTTAGATTGTTCTTTTCTTTGCTAATTTGTTCCTTCGTGTGGCGTATTACTCTGAGTTACATTCAAAAAGCCTCTAATAATAAATGAATAAAAACAGTGAATGAGACATTTATCAAGCATCTCACTCCTTACTGCAAGGTAGAAGTGACCTTTATGAGCAGCTATCAAGTGATCAGGTGATTAATCACATGTTTGCTCACAAAAGGACAGCCAATCAGACTGGTGGATTTAACCCTTACCCCATTATTCACCTTTAAGAAAATCTTTACATTTTCTCTGTGATGTTACTCAAGACTTGAAATCAATACATCCAAATAAATACCAACAGAATATGTATGTATAGTGGTTAAGTTATAGGAAATTAACCAAAAGATTAAGCTTGACTGAAAGTCTTCTGCTGGCAGAGGAGGTACATCAGACATTTTGGGCGTCTTGCGTTTTTGTAGGAGCGCTCTGATTGCATGAAGATGAAATCTAATGAAAGGAGAGACGGGCCCTCAGTTGTGGTGGAGGATGTTTACAGTTGCTTGGATTGTCCAGAGACTGCAACAAACTGGCCCCACTCAACCCCAAATAATCCTTGAACCGACCATCATTAAGATGAAGCTCCTGGACCAGCTGGTGTTCCGACCAGCTGTGTCTCCTCTTTCTGAGGGTCTCATATGCCAAAATGGATCTCCCTTGTTCACCTCTCACCCTCAAACAGTGCCAGAGCAGGCGCCCTCCGTTTGGCTGATGTTTTTAGCAACAAAAGACTCAGACTGTGAGCTTTTGATCAAGTTGCTGTTAATATAGGGCGGTGATGGCACATGATAAGATGCTTGCCTTTGGTGTGGGAGACCTGGGTTCGATTCCCACTGTGAGACATCCAACATTGTGTCCCTGAGCAAGACATTTAACCCCTAGTTGCTCCAGACCTCTGACATGTATAGCAAGTTGTGGTCAGATAAATGTAAATATGACAGTTATTACTTAGTGGCAAACCACTGACAGGACAGCCTAGCAACATAAAAAAAACGCAGCGCCTCGCGTTATCAAACCTGCATAGCACTTTCTGTCTGATCGGGGCCTCTCTTGGCTTAATAACTGATGACCAATGACCTCTGTGCAATATAATTTATTATGTTTTGTTACTATAAGCTTCTAATTAGAGGTGAGATTGCTCCAGCAGAATTTCGTTATATGAACGCATGCAATGACAAAGATCTATCTAATAACAGAAAGCTAGAACCACATTTGCAAGTTATAACTGCAAAAATGCAGGATTTGCATTTCACTCAAAAGTATATCAGCCTAGAAGAAAGCAGCCGCCTCAAGAAGCAAAAACAAACCTTACGAATAAGACATGTTGCTTCACATAACATATTGGTCTTCATGGCAACTGACCTGAAAATGATGAATTTAATGCTCAGTGTTTTGTTTTATATTTGAAATTTAAAAACTTTGATTCCGTCAATGCGTCAGCGCTACCTGGACACGACCTCAGAAAAAGGTCAGAAACTGAGTCGGTTACGCAGTTGGAGACTCAGTTATTCATTCAGTTCGTCTTTTCCAAAGTTTGCAGCAAAGCAAGCGAACGCAATCTTTTGGTTGTAATTGGCTTTTTCATACCTACCAGCTGACTAAAGCCATAATGAAACACGCACACACACACACACACACACACACACACACAGAGTGAAGCAATTTCTCCTGGACGCCTTGAGGACACAGAACTGGAACACAGTGTCTGTTTAAAATACACACACAAACATGCACACACACGCACAGAGTGATGAGTTGGGCTGCTTCCCAGTCTGAAGGATCTTCAAGGATTTCTGTCAGAAATTATTTCTCTTCAAACTAGACTCATGGCTCCATCTGTTAGTGTGCGTCAGTATGTGTGTGTGCATTGCTCATTGTGCCCGTCTGTCTACTGAACTGTAAAATGGATCAAAACAAAAGTAAAAGTGTACATATTTCTGTGAGCTACTGTTACACATCTGCCAAACTCACACACACACATACACACAAACACTCAAGCAAGCAAGCAACATGTTTGTGTGTGTGTGTGTGTGTAACAGTAGATGCCAGTGAAGCAAAACTCAGCACACATACCCACTGCTGAAGACAGAGACATCTTTTATCATGATTGGATCTTGTATGCAATGCTTGCTGCAAACTAAAGGATTTCAAAATCTAACCATAAGGGCGGATTTAACCCATTTGTAAAAAATTTCATCTTACGAACGCCGATTCAGTCCAGACGCAGGACCACACACTCAGTGTTTACACTAAATGGTTTTAGAACGGCGGTTCTGGATCGGTTCGCAGCAGAGTGCGAAGCGGTTGGGATGAGGATTAGCACTTCTAAATCTGTGGCCATGGTTCTCAGCAGGAAACCGGGGGAGTACCAAAAAACAAGAATAAAAAAAGCAAATGCACGTTGGTGACGCTTCCCGGTCAGCTCGCTCTCACTGGCTTTTGCGGCTTTCTGATTGGAAGCAATTTAAAAATCGTAAAAATCATGTTCATCATCAAACATGTTTTAGATTTACAGTTTGAACTCAGATCTGATCCATTCGGACAACCTTATGGTTACGTCTGTAAGCCGCTCACACTACAAGATCACTCAGGCCGTTCATTGGTTCCGACCAGACTCGGCTCAGGAACACCTCCGTGGTTGTCAGGAGGGCAAATCGAACCCAAAATCAGCCGAATTATCCTCTAGTGTGATGCCAGCATAATAATAATAATGCTTACATTTTTTATTTTTCATCCTGTGTTTTATTTTCCTAATGTTTGGACATTATTTCCATAAACCAACAAAACTGTGATATAATATGATTGTTCAGACAATCACGCAGGTTGTAAACAAAACTTTCACCTGCTCGCAATAAAGCATGCGTGTGTGCGTCCCATAAACCTAAGGACACTAATTTTCATTTCCGTGAGGAAATTCAGGGGAATCCAATTACACGTTTTCTGACAGCTTTTTCAGAGGTGTGTCAAGTAAGCCAGAGTCTCTTTTGAGTGTCCTCCAGAACTTTTCAAAGTAAAAGCTCCCAATAAACTCATTATGAAACATTGCTGCAAAAAATGTTCTCGCGCTTTTATTTTGGAGGCACAATCACTTATGAGGAAGTGATAATGTGAGTAACTGTTGCTCTCATGACTGAGATCTATTTCAGCACCAGCTGCTATCAATTTATTCATACAGTTCTGGCCAGCGGGCCGCCTACTGCCGACCACTGCACTAAAGCCTCTGCTCCACTGAGGAGACGAGGAGGAGTGATGAGGAGACTGTAACCTTTCTCAAATTAATAGAAATCAAACATGGGTCATATTTCTGTAGCGCTTCCTAAATAGTTTTAAATAATAGTTAAAGGTTTGACTGGGGTTCATTTAATCATGCCATCTTGTTGCGCCCTCTTCTGCAGATCTTAAACATATTTGAAAATTTAAAACAGAATCAAATATTTTATCTGTTGCTTCTACCAGAAGTGATAGGACTGCATGTGTTTCCAGTCTTGTCTTTAATGCCACTTATCGACAGATGAATCAGTAAGAATCTGCCTCATTTGATGAATATGTGGACCGTCTCCTGACTGACACACACACACACACACACACACACACACAGCCAGTGTGTGTTTTATTCTGTGAATCTGCTTGTGTGCACGTATGAATGTGTGTGCATGTGTATGTGCTGCACTTCGATGTGCTAAATCAAGTCATTTTGGCGGTTTTTTGTTTACATGTCAGGGCCAATTTACCCAGCATCCCTCGAAACCCTCACCAGCACATCTCCCTGGAGGTGTGCGCATGTGTTGGTGTGTGTTCATCGCATGTTTTCATGTTTCATAAATTTATGTATATATGTGTTTGCTGGCAAGCAGTGTGTGTATGTGTTGATTTGCTGCTGTGAAAATGTGCCTCAATCCCCTGCGTGAGTGCACGTGTCCGAATGTGCTTCTGTTTGTGTGTGTGTGTGTGTGTGTGTGTGTGTGCGCGAGTCTCCTGGGGTTTTCCCGGGGCTATAACTGCCAATCAAACAGCAGCAGCAACATAAAGACACACTGCAGGATCTAAAACACACACCGTTTGCTCTTCAACACGACTGATTAAAACAACTATCAGCTAATAAATCAATACACAAATCAATTAACTAATCAATCTTGCCACAGCGTAACACTTTGTGTGAATCAGATACATAAAAAAAGGGAGTGCAGCATGTTCACTCGTCCCAAATACAACGTTGCATCTCTGCTACAGACAATCTCATCCCAGTTTGACCGTCACCTGTGACGCAGCAGCGACAAACAGACCCAACTTTTTGGGCGACTGAGCGTCCAGCAGCGTTGTCTTTATTCTGGCAGGGACAGCTCAATGCCAGGAGTCATGTTAATAAGGTTTGGCCCGTTGGCGAAATGTGCTGATTGTTGCCGGGAGCCAAAAACATAGCTCTAAGAACTCTGCAGGTTTGTTGGCACCAAGCAAGTGGAGAGAAAATTTACAGACAATGCACCTTTTTACCGTTTCTACACAAGTCTGCATGTCCGTTAAAGAAGCTGGTCAAAACCACTGTCTCTCAGAAACTGCTGGACTGTTGGTATTGAAATGATCTGATCACATTCATTGTCTCCAGTGCCCAGTTGTTCAAAAAGTTTAACCTTGATCAGAATGATCACCTGACCCACAACAAATCACAAAAGAAAAACAAACACATATGCATTATTCATAGATACACTGTGGATATTTTGAGCATGTGTTGTCCACTAGTTAAAATGAAGATCATTCAGAGTTCAGAGATCTCAGAATGAGGGACTGACTGGACCTGCAATAAGGGATGCAGTTGTCAGAAACTACTTTTGACTGGTTCACTTCTGATGATTGTGCCTTTGTAATTAATGTACAGTGATTAAGTGACAGCTGGAATTATGGTCATTATTTTTTTGATATGGACAGCTGTTTGGGGGATTTTTTTTTTTTACTTTACTGTACTGAATGGCTTATAGGTAATGTCTACTTTATGTACTTTGTCACTGTAAAGTTTAAACAATATAAATAAATGTGTATATCAGCTCCTACACGATAATGAGGTTTTTTGTTGTGGTGACAGCTCGGCTGACGGTGAGTGTCCTGTTTATTTCTTGTGATTCGGCCCCCGGTGCCTTCCAGTTCCCTCATCCCAGCCTCCTCGGTCCCACCTGCTCCTCGGCTCCCTTGCCTCAGCCCCCTCTGTCCTACTTGCTCCTCGGTCCCTCGTGCCCGTGTTCCCCCGGCATCCACCTCTCCCTCACCTCCACTTCCTCAACCCCTTTTTCCCCTCAATAAATCCTCTTTCACCAGAGCGTTGCTTTTGGGTCCTCTCTGTCCAACACACCCAACAGTTTTTGTTCCTAAAATCCACCCTGAATCCACTCTTCTGTTGGGATCAGGATTATCCAGATTTCTTTTGGATCAAAGGGATCTTATTCCTACTAAAAAGTTTTGAACAACACAAACTGAAGGTTATATCTAGATCAAAACCAGGACTGGATTAAGTGATCTGATACGACTTCAGAATCCATTTTTTCTGTCCGATAGCCGAAATCCGATCAGATTAATTTTGGGCCCAGAGGATGATTGATTCTTGAGACGCCATGACCTTTGGAGCTCCGCGCTAAAGACAATCTACTGAGAAGGCATCAGAATGTTGTTTGTTTTTTCCAACACATTGGTAGTTTAGGGTGTAGTAAACATTTCAACCTGTAGGGGTGTGCAATATTGACAAAAACTTATATCTCAATACTTTCTGGGATGTTGTTGATATACCAGACTAGAAAAATTTTGCATCCTTCAAAAATGTTTGATTTAATTAATTGTTGCTTACTGATGACATTAATTTAACCAGGTCCTATTTACTGACTTCAAACTGAAGCATTCAAGTTAAAACAAAGTATTACTGACATCACACAGAGCAAGTGTGAGTATAAACCATTTCATCTTCGTCTGTAGATGTGAGTTCTGTCATTGCTGTAGTTGTGATGGCTTTTATTCTGTCATCATTGTTTTTGTGCTGGTACCTCGGCTGGTTCAGTGCTGTCCTGAACAGCTGACTCCTCCAAAGTTTTCCATATTCTTGATATTCTGTGCAGTGGTTAGTTTGTTGTCTTTAACGTCGACTGATTTTCGAAATAGTTTGCAGTCTTTTCAAAGCAAAACCACTTCCATGAGAGTGAAGTTGATCCACGTCTAGCGATTCAATTTAACGCCGTAGACTGCGAGGATGGTGGTTTCTGTGTTTCATCTCCTGCTGCTGTTTGTTCACAGTTTGCCGCTTTTTCAGTCAGAAATTTTTCGGCAGCTACTGCTAGTTAAACTCTGACACACACGAGTATTGCATACATGACGCATGACGCAGTGGTGTTTTTGTTTTTTGCAAAGTGAGTGACGTAGCCTACTCGATGAGTAATCTGCTCACTCATCGATAAAACAACAAATAAGATGGACGATACATTTCGCACATCTCTCGTAGGGGACACCAAGGCCCCCGATCAGACAGAAAGCGCTTTGCAGGTTTTTTTCAGTGTGCTGTGTTTTTTTTTTATGTTGCTAGGCAACCACAAAATCAGCTGTCCTGTCGGTCTAATCAAAGCGCCAGCGATCTGTAATCTTTGGTTTGCCGCTAAGCAGAAACTTGATCACAACTCACAGGTCTGACACACACACATCTGCCAAACGGAGGACGCCTGCTCTGGCACTGTTTGAGGGTGAGAGGTGAACAAACACGCAGGTACATCCGTGTGTGTAGCCTACATGAGACCCTCAGAAAGAGGACACACTGCTGGTAGTACCACCAGTTGGTCCAGTAGCTTTGTCTTAATGATGGTCGGTTTAAGGCGTATTTTAGCATGAGTCGGGGCCAGTTTGTTGCAGTCTCCGGACAATCCAAGCAACTGTAAACATCCGTCAGCACAACTTTGAGTCTCTCCACTGATTCGATTGGACAATGGAAAAAACACCAATGACGTCGGGCGCTTTTCTGCCCAGAGTTAAATTTTTCTCAACTCCGTGCGCTCCTTCAAAAATGCAAGGCGCAGCAGGCGGCCAAAACGCGAGGTGCCCAGGGCGCATAAACAGCGCGCAAAACGCTCACTTTTAAAAAAACGGCGCCTCTGACTGCATAAAACGCGTTCTGTCTGATCCGGGCCTAATGCGCCTAAAGACCCTTTTCCTCAGAGTGTTTATGACGGTGAATTCGCCGATTATTTGACAGCAGATCTCGTGATGAAACAATAAAAATACAGGGCAAAAGTTCACTCTGCTGAGGTCGGTTTTCTCCAGTTCAGCCAACCAAAACAAGCAACATCACAAACTGTTAACTGCCATGTAGATGAGCGACATGACATTGTTCAGGCCTTACAGCAGCCAGTGCTCTTTTCATAATTCCTGTACAAAACAGCAGGTCAAATGACAACACATGTTCTCATATATGCTATAAGGTGCAAAATATCACGCCTACATGTTGGTAATTGGTGATTAGTTTAACTGTCATAAGGTGTGAAACTACTTAAAGAATATGCATAATGGTAGATGTAGCTACTCGGCAACACAATTTTCTCGTACATCTTCAAGCCATGGCAACATATGAGTAAAAATAATTAACTTTATCTATGTAGTAATTTGTATTTTGTAATTTACAGTATATAAAGCACCCAATGTGTGTCTTTAAACTGTGTCTGACATAATAATGACAAAGGACAAACAAAGTAAAACTGAAAGTGAGAAATTAAAAAGCAAGCAAAGGTTTTAATCACTGAGCTTTTTAATTTGAATCAAAACTTGACGTTAATTTCTTGAGACATCAGTGTGTGTGTGTGTGTGTGTGTGTGTGTGTGTGTGTGTGTGTGTGTGTGTGTGTGTCGCAGGTCAATACTGGAGGTGAGATATTCCAATAACAGGGTGTTTTTGTCTTGATAGAGCGGAGCAGTGGGTAATGATATAGGATCAATAATGGATATGAGACGGCTGCATCGAGCACACACACACGCACACACACACACGCACACGCACACACACACACACACACCTGTGCATGTCGATACTGTAATACAGTTTGATTTGTGTGAAGCAGTTGAGTGAATGCTCCGTTTTCATCCTTGAAGGCAGAATAAATAATTGCCAGCGATAGAAGAAAAAACACACACACACACACACACACGCACACACCCTCACACACACACCCTCCCTGGCAAGCCTCTTCAGTTTATGACAGTCAGACCATAACAGATGTGAGCAACACCGAGGCAGCAGGTTACAAACAAAAAAAGGAAGATTTACTCTTCAGTTACATTTGCAAACAGAGCTATGAGTAAAATGTGTGTTGTGTATATTTGTGTGTGTGTGTGTGTGTGTGTGTACTTCCTAAATAGTGAGGACATTTTTCAGCTTCAAAGTTTGAAGGTTAAGACTTGGCGTCAGGGGTTAGAGTAGACTTAGAGTAAGGGGCTGGGAAATGCATTATGTGAGTGAAGGTCCTCATAAGTTTAGAGTATGTGTTTGTGTGTGTTGTCCGCAGGCTGGTTGTGTTGTCCAGATGTTTCCACTGAGGCTTTCATTTGAAGCTAAAATCAACTCAACAAACCTCCAGCTCACCTCCACTCCTCCTACTGACCTTCCCTAACCTCCTGCTCCTCTCCTCCTCCATCCCTCATCTCATTCAGTTTTGCTTCCAGGAAGCAAGAAAAGAAAAAGTGAGACAGAAGCGGTGGCACAAAGCTGAGAGGAGGCATATGAAATGATGAACAACTGTAGAGCTAATCCCAAGAACACACATAGCTGTTTCTCTCCCTCTCTTCTAAAGGAAAATTAGGTAGCGAAAACGGATATACCACTAACGTATTTTTAAACTTGTGTAGTGAACCAACCAGTGGACACTTTATTATTTTATGGCAAAAGGAAGAGAAAAGAGGACAGCCCAAAATTCAAACCTTGTGAACAAAGAATATTACAATGTCTCTGCCTTACAAACTTGTCTTGTTACTCTGTTTACGTTGAATAATCTTTGTTAAGTTAGGTAGTGGCCCTCTATTACCATGTCGTTATTGTTTAGGAACTATGTTCAAAAAGAAGGAACCATAAGGACAGTTAATTTGACTTTTCTCCTTCTGCTCATTTATGGATTCCTGTCTGTGTTTTATTGTTAAACTGATGCCATGTTTCAAATTATTCCTTGTATTTTCTTAAGTAAGAATGTGTAACAACCAATATTATCCTGAAGTATTTAGTCAAGCCGTTCTTTAATCTGCTATGATCATTATAAAATGTTGTTTTAACTGTAACAATTCTAATCATTACGACGATTAACACAATAGCTTTTCCTTCCCTTTTATCAAATGCTTAAAACTAAGAACTGTGTAACTGTTTATGGTATTTAAGAAAAGTTGAAAGTGATATTGTGGAAAGGTACGTGATTATAACATGCGAAAATTAGATTTTTTAAGATATCACCTCGAGTTAAACGTTTAAAACACAGAAACAAGGATGAACAAAGCCCTCCTACCGAGGGACACGCCCCAGGAGATGTGACAAACAAAAACAGAGCCGTGAGCTCTCTCTCTCTCTCTCTCTCTCTCTCAACGACAAACGAAGTTCGGAGGTCAACCACGTTAGTAGGTTAAGTCTAACCGAGAAAGGACAACCAACAGCCGAGGAGGACGGACCCCCGGGACAAACCCCCTGGCGACCCCCTGGTATGGCGTACCAAGCAAGCGGCAGAGGGGTCGTGAACGCCAAGAACCAAGCTAGTTGTGGGCCGTCTGAGCGCCATACCAGCTGAGAAAACCAACAAAGCAGTGAGGCAACCAAACTACATTCTGTGGCCAAGTTTATGTCCTTTAGCCTTTACTTTTAGCCCTGACACCAATAGCCTAAAGTGACTCAGTTATCCCAATATAACTTGCGTCCATTCGTTCCCTTATTCCTTTAGAATCATATTCCTTCCACAATAGCAAACTGAATTCTCATCGAACCTATTAGCCTTGGCCTAACGTTACTTCTGCTCTATATCCTGTTGATTACATTCTGGCTGCTTCTCTGTTTATTCTCGTTTATTTTCCTTGATATTCCTATATTCACCCTCACTTTGTGTTCAATTTAGTTAGCTAATAAAGACTCACTTTAATCACAGCAATCTGTGTGTGTGTGCTGTTTAGCATCCAGGTCACTGGATGGAGAATTCACCCTTAGATTTGCCCCCCCGTTGGCATCTCAGACAACAAACCTCACTGATCATCCCCTCCTTCTAAAACTCCCACAATCCCCCTGATCCCTTCCATTACACCCAGTTTTTCTGTCTGGCCACCACAAACTCTTCTCTCAGTCTTTCTTATTAAGATCAGATTTTTTATGTTGGTTAATTATTTCCTCATTAGCTTGCGTGTTAATTAGAATAGTGGCTAATGTTAATTAGCTGTATTAATGGGAGCTGCTGTAACACCTGCCCCCAGCACCGGGCTCCGCCGCCTGCCAGATATCTTCATCTCAAACCACACTCAGCTTTCTAACTCTGACGGAGCATGTATTGAAACTAAGCATGCACTACATTCCTGATGTCTAATATATCAGAGTGATTTGATATTTGATATCACAGAGCGTCATATTTATCACATTACATTTCAATTCAGTTCTGTCTTTTAAATTTGCAACAATTTTTTAGATAAATTAAGTTTTAAAGTTGTATAAATTGTCTGTCTTCATTTTTAAAGCACCTTGACTCAGATTTCATGTATTAAAGATGTTCAAGCGAGTAAATTTTTACTTGTATTGAAATGTTCCTTTTGGATATTATTTGTTTAAACCCTGCTCAGACATGGCACTAATTTGGAGAATGATAAATCTAGCATACCTTTCTTGAAAAGCGCGTTTCCCTCTTAATATTTTGCCCCTGTTAGGTAATTAACCTAACAGGGTCAAATAAGCAGAGCTCATAGTAAGCAGAGCTCATAGTAACGTTAATGTAAAACACACTGCAACCACAACAGACGGATGTTGAACATGTCAGAGGTGGAGTATGTAATTCTGGAGAAACCCAATACCAGGACAAATACCATCATCCAGAGCGTCCTCATACCTAAATGACAAAAAAGTGCCTCCAAAAACAACATATACGACAATTTCCCTGAACGACACATCCGACTGTTGGTCGGTACCAGGCCAACGGCAGGTGTACTGGCTCTTAAGTATGTTAAGTAAGTCACGTGATCTTAAACATGTACTTAATGTTGTGAAACAATCGCAGTGTGGTTAGGTTTAGGAAACAAAATTACTTGGTTAGGTTTAGGAAAAACATTGTGGTTCGGGTTAAAGTAAGTGTATGCTTGAACAAACTGCATAAACGGTTGTTCTTTTCTGTGCCCACTGTCTGTCTCTGGTACAAGAAGACGACATCCTGATTCCTAAATCTTGCCTACAGAGCTCTGATTGGTCATTTGTTTTGTCAGTGACCACTGGAAAATCAGAACTATTGAAATCACTGGAAAATTTTTAGGCTACATTCAGACCAAGTCACACGGAATCTGATCTTTTCCAGTTGGGAACTTTTTGCCACTTTCATACGTGGTCCAACTCCAGATTGAATCTTTTTAAATGTGACCCGAGTCTGGACACTCAGGTTGGAATTGATGCAGCAGCTGTCGTCACACACTGCATGAAAAGTTGGATTTTCGTCCCTGTAAACTGCTGAATCCCACTAATCCCCGGCAGTTATTGGTCGTTTTCAGCTCTGCGCGTTCGCATTCGTCTGTGCTGAAATTCGGCGGACACGATAAAAAGAACAGAAAGCTGTGAACGCTTGTCATAAATCGGGGGAAATGAGACCCGTGAGAGGACAATGATGAAACGAGTCTCCTGTGAAAATTGGGAGGGTTAGCAAGTGAGAGCTAAACGGAGCTAGCCTCTGTGGCTCTGTTTTTTTCTGTGCGATAGCGCCGTGTGACGTCGTGTTATTCTTCTGCGCATGCGGGTCACGGTAAGTTCATACTGAAGTCTGATATGGGCCAAATTTAAGCAATAATGTGAACTGTCGAACAAAAAAATCGGATCTGGGAATCGGAATTGAGCGTTAAGTCCTGCGGTCTGAACGTAGCCATAGAGGTTTTGCAGCGATTGGGATGTCTGGAACCTGTTATCACTCTCAGATTGATTGAAAGGCCCTTTAACTTCCTCATAAACATTACATAACATACATAACCATATTTTATGGCTACTACTAAGAGACTTAAAGGGAGGAAGTAAGACGTGGGGCCAATGTATTTGATTGGCAGGTCTCTTAGCCATTCACAGTCACAGCAGCAGTGGTGGTCGCTTGCCTGCTTAGCTACAACCCAGACTCCTTCTCCAAATAACAAATCAGGAGCACACACACAGGTTCCTGACACATCTGTGTAATTAGCTGATCTCCCAGCATGCTCTAGTGATGCAGACCTAAAACACTATTAGGAAAAAACGGCCCAAGGAGAGAGTAGAGAGAAAATGACGATCACCTGAAGAATCAATAACATCTCTTCAGTCCCTGCTCACACACAGATAGATAGACAGAGAGCAAAAACAGTTTATTGGTCAAAGACACGGCAGCAAGCAGGTGCAAGCGTCTCTGATTGGCTCAGAGATGCTGAATGACAGACAAATTCGGGTTCACTTTAATGTGTTCTATTGTGTTTCTATTCATCCAAAGGCTTAAAGAGACAGTTTACAGGGTAAACTGGTAAATGTTGGGTGGAGGATGGAGGAAAACTAGAGGAGGAAATCAATGAGGAGGAGGGACAGGAAACATCTGAAGTCTCCCACAGTGTGTTCAGTCATTTATTTAGTGTTTATCTTCTGTCAATTCATCTGAGTATTATCTAAACACTGCAGAAAAGGTGGAGCATATTGGAAGATTTTCTTTTTTTAATACTCTCTTTTTCTGCTGTCGAGAGCGTTTGTAATTCAGTTTGATTTTATGGTTTTGAATGGTGTTATTTTTAACAATTTTACATTTGTGAAGCACTTTAAGACCTTGTGTTTTGTGAAAGGTGCTGTATTAAATAAACTTTACTTACTTATTTACTTACACACAAACAAACACAGAGTTTCAGGAACATCGTACTCCAGGTAAGATTCAAGATGTTTAAAAGCGAGGACATTTGTTAGCGTTTAGGTTTAGGCATATTGAAAAGTGGGGACATTTTTAAAAACGCACCTTTTTTTTGGAATTTGAGGGTATTTTAAAGAAAGTGAGAACAATTTTGGAGAGTGGAGCATTTTTTCCAGCATTCATTTCTTTAAAATGTCTGTTAGAAGATTAAAAGTTTGCTTTCGAGTTAAGGTTAAAATTGGTTTTAGGTTCATGGTTAGGAAATGCATTAGATCGGTTACAGTATGTGTGTTTCATCCCCCGAAACAAATCAAAGAAAAACAGAATAGAAAACTAAATCATTAGAGCCCAGTGTCAGCAGTATTTGCAAAGCTAAACATGGGGCCTTTCTGTTGTTTTCTCCTCCATCCATCCCTCCGTCATCCTCCATCCATCCCTCCGTCAGGTAGAGTGACCTTGTATTTCATTTACTGATAATTACATGGATTTATTCCACAGAGAGGCTTTAATTAGAATGCTAGAAATATTGATTGCCTCTATCATCTCCCTCCCTCCTCCACTCAAACCCTCCATCCATCCGCCCCTCCATCAGCCCCCAAACTGTTTGAGAATCAGACAGAAACAGAGAAACCAGGCGAAGGGGGAGAGAGACGGAGGGAAGGGAAAACCACGGGAAGAGGGGTGAAATAAAGGTTTGGAAAGATTGTTGACACAAAGCACAAATGGTTTTATTGTCAAAGTTTAACATTAACTGTCATTTGAATGCAAAAATAAGTTTTATTTTCATATTCAAATGTAGTGAATTACTCTTCTTGTAAGTAAAGGTTTAAAACCAAATGACAAGAGAAACATTGTATTAATCTGAATCTCAAAGTACACTAATGTCACACTAGTTTAAAGTTTCATTATTTAGCTGCTACCAGCGTAGATTTTTAATTGTTTGCAGTAAATATGCTACTACTTTGCACCTTTATCATTTGCACTGGATTAATACTTAAAACTGTGTGTGTAAATACAATATTTATATTTATCTTATTCCCGGTTACGTTTTATTCTTCTTCATTTTATCTTATTCTTTTTATGTAAATAAGTCTTAATAATCTTTTTAATATCTTTTCATTTTAGCAACTATTTTATTTTATTATAACTGGCTCAGGGAATGCTTCGCTGCAAGTTAACTACTAAATTCTTAGCTGCTAACACCGTTCATTCAATCATTAGAGGTGGGAGGAAAAAAATCCATTCTAAGATGCATCGCGATGCACAGGGTCACAGTGTGTCTGTTAATAAAAGTATGCAGTTTCCAAAGTTATGCAACGTTAGCTAAATTAGTAACAAAGTCATCTTAACTAGCTCAGCTGTATGTCATTACTAACTTACCTACATGTCAATGGTTGAGAACATCAGGTACAAGCTGAGACTAAACTGGTGTACAGCTCTGTCCTGTACACAGACTGTACATCCTGATAATTATATTTCAGTTTTCAGAGGAATCTGACAGCTGGTTGTTGAAGAAATGATGGACCATGGAGCTGAGGTTAATGAAGTAAATTAGGGATGCAAACTAGTCCTTTTAACCTAATTAGGAGATGTTTCTTTTGGATTTCGATGCGCAAATTAAATGCTTAGTAATTATCCAGGGATCCTGTTTAGAAAAAAAAATTTTAAAATTACATTACACAATACGTTTTATAATCGCATCACAGCCCTCTGAATCGTAATCGAATCGTGAGGTGCCCAGAGATTCCCACCATTATTAATCAATATGTTTTACATTAACAATTTCAAACGGTAGCTTGTAGTGAAAATGCTCTACAACTCTGCAGCTCTGTTTAGCGTTTTAGCTCAAAATGTCTGGTTCAGCCTCGCTGTTTCCACCGGTTTCTTCAAACAAGCACTGATAAAGCCACTGTGCACCACTACCTGCCCTGCACTACAGGTGAGAGAAAGTTAGAGATTAGCTTGGAGCTTTAGCAGGAAAAGATCCAGAAATTTTCCTCAGGAGTTGTTGGAGACCAAACCAGAACTAAAACTAAATCATTCATCAGGTGACACAAACAACACGACGAATGAAATGAATAATAATAATGTTGCTCAGTGTCTGCTGGATGTGCAATTGTTTAGAAACTCGTCACTTCACTAATGTTAATAAAAGCAACTAACAGTTTAACATTTTATGGATCTAAATATGCTATAAGTATGTTTACTGGCAGCTAAGTTTCTAAAAAAGTATTCTGATTTTAGAGACTACAGACTGGAGATCCCAAAGAAAATCCTAATCATTAATTAACAAGCTGATAATTAATTACATCTAGTCATAAATGCATTGTGGGAATGGAAATAATCTGGTCTTGTGTATAGGGCAGAGAGGATAAAAGAAAACAGAGAGAGGGAGAATTAAATGAATGTTCAGCCGAGCTAACAGGCCCGCTGACTTTATTTTCTGCTGTCCGAAGCAGAAAGACGCAGCTCAGTTTTGATGTTTTGATTAATTATTTCGGTGCCAATCCATTTCTGCTTCCCTCCATATTAAATTAAAATATCATTTAAAAACATAATTAAGTTTTTAATCCGACTGCGAGTGAGTCTCCAGCAAAGCAAAGAAGACTCCTCTTGCTCTCTTTTACTTTCTCTGTCTCACTCTATCGGCAAATTGGAAGCTGCCTGCAGCCTTCTCACACACACACACACACACACACACACACCTACCTTTGTGTGACACCTTTCAGTTGCTAGTAAGGTAAAAATGTTGTGATTTCTTTTATCGTGTGTGTGTAGACCCTTTCTGACCTGGGCTGTGCTGGATTCGTGTGTGTGTGTGTATAAACACCCAGCATGCGGCCCCGCGGCTGCCGATGGCCGAGCTAATTATGCATGAAATCAAATATGATTTAAAAAACAACTTCACAAGAAATTCTTTCCATGCTATGCCACAAACACACACACACACACACACTCAGCAGGAGAGAGAGGCAGATGATCGTGATGATTGAGTGTGTGTTTTTTGCACAGATCTGTGAGTGTTAGTGTGTATGTGCCTCGGCATAAGTGTGTGTAGACGGAAGAGGGGGAAGCGTAACAACAAAAGATGAGCTGTATGGATTCACATTTGCTCGGTTTAATAGAAACAGTGGTTGAAGTGCTGCTACTCTGGATATTTTCTTCGCTTTTTGCCTTAAAAAGACATCAACACAAACTGCAGGACAACACTGTGATTTACCTGCACTCCTGCAGACAGTTTATAAGTGGTGGGATGGTCACTGATTGGCTCCTGTGATGTTCACTCACATACGGACAAGTTTGTGGACAAACCTGCTAAAAACAAGTATGACGTGTTTGTGTTCAAACCATGTTCAAATCATAAATGTGAATGTGCTCGAAATAATTATTTTTCACCTTCTAATACAAACTTTACTGCAAGATTTTAGAATAATTTTACTTTACTAGTTTTGTTTTTTCATTTTACCCGACTTGTCTATTTAAGTCTTTGGTGCACAGGAATTTGTTTGACCTTTCTATTCTAGTCTTTTGTTTCCTTGGCTTTAAACTGCTGTTCTCTTGTGTGGAGCACATTGAGAAGTTCTTTGCAAATAAACATTATATGAGTATACATCATACTACTGTATACTTTTATTCCACAACTTTTCAGAAAGACGTATTAATTATATTTCTGTATATGATCACTAGGGCTGTGCAATATGGCAATATTTATCAATTATACTTGTTTATTTCGTTGTGTTGCAAAGACCACACTTTAACGTAAGGGAACGGCGCTTTGCACCGCGGTGAACTTAGTTTTACGTTGGAACTCGACATCTATGTAACTCCACCCATCCATCCATCGTCAACCGCTTAGGGGGGGGCGGGGGAGGGGGGGTGGAGCCAATCCCAGCTGACTTTGGCCGAAAGGGGGGGTACACCCTGGACAGGTCGCCAGTCCATCGCAGCATCTATGTAACTCGACCAATGTAAAACTAATATCCAACTTGAAACTAACTTCACCGCGGTGCATTCTTCCACAAGTGCGGGATGTGCAGGGAAGAAATTTGCATTAAAAATAATGGACGAGCCGCACAACACTCCTGCAGTGCCTTTGTTTAACGTTACTCTATATCACGGTATTTGTCATGGTGTTGGATTTTTTATATCCTTTATAAAGCAGAGAAATATCCCAAGTTAGAGCAGGAAATGCTGTATTACACTGAATTTACAAAAAATGTTCTATATCGGCACATCTATCGTTATTGGGATATGAAATTACCAATATGAGGATATACATTTTTTGTTTTATCGCAGAGCCCTAATGATCGCCATATAAAATATGATGAGTTGTTGTAGATTAATTGCCACAGTTAATTAGGCCCACCTCAACCAGCTCTAACATCAAAATGCTGCTTACATGTTAATGCATCAGTGATACTAGACTAATAACCTAACATAAACTGTATAATAGGACATTTTGCATAAGAGTAATAATACTTTTGATACTAGAGTGCTTTCTGCTGATAACGATTGCTGAAAATCCAGCATCGCTAATTGGTGTGGTCACACAACAATAGTACTCCTGTACATCCCTGCAGCCAGGTGAGAAGTTAAAGCAGCGGATGTCTGCAAAAACAAGATTGTCAGTGGGTGTTAAGATGTTTTTCTATAAAAACAATATAATATTTGATATGATGATCCTCCTCCAAGTCCAAGTGCTGTAGCCTCATCAAAGGTGACACTTCTGATTTCTCTGCAAAAACAAACCTAAACAACAACAACAAATAAAAAAAAAAAACGACCTCACGCCTGGCTGACTTCAGATCATTAAAAATGCAGCGGCTCCTCCAGAATCAAATTACCTTGAGCCATTTCAAAGGCCTCTCAAATTCATCACCGTGCACCGTGTGGTCTCCAAAACAAGCAAATTAGATGTGGCGTTTATTTACGTGGTGGGTGGCAGAGGGGAATTAAGATTTTGGGGGGTACGTTACAGGTAATTAAGGTCCATTCTGCGTAATTATCAGCTATTAGATGTAATTTGACGGCGAGCGTCTGGGACTAAAATCAATGTATGACGTGACAAAGAGAGGAGAGTGAGAACATGGTCCTCCAGTTTATTTGTTCTACTTCTCTCACCACATCCACCTCTTTTTACTCCTCTTCCTGCCCTCCCCCCACCTCCTCTCCCTCTTCTTCCAACTCCAACTCCTGCCTGGGCTTTCCGCTCTGTTCAAGGACACCATTCCAGTTATTTTCAATATCAAAGATGGAACATAAATCAAAACTAATGCGTGACACAGCGGCTACTCAACCTCCACTGACAGATACAGAGATGGTGGAGAGAGAGAGGCAAAGAGGAAAAAGAACAGGGGAGAGGATGGAGAGCAAAGAAAGGATAGAATCGGAGATAGATGGAAGGAAAAAGAAAAGGAAGAACAAACATCAGTCTCATTAATTAATATTTTCTAACTGTCTCCAAACAAGCAGCAAAATTATTTCAATCAGATTCCAAAACAAATCAACTTGTTTCTGAGTCTTTACAAGAAAGAATGAATGGTAACAGGCGGCTGGATGGAGAGAAGTTAGGTGCTTTTCACCCAGGAGGCCGGCGTTCGGTTCCCATGTGAAACTAGATTGATTTGTTTTTTTAATAAAGTTAAGTAGTGTTAGCGAGCTAGCTAACTATATTAGTCTTAAAGGCGTTGACAGCCCCCCCCCCCCACGTAGCCCCTTACCCTAACCTTCACAGACGTGTGGGCCTAAACCTAAGTCAGTGATTGTATGCATGTCGACCGGTGAATCCCACCTTCTTTGTGTTGCTGCGTCATCCATGTGTTTGTGTCATGTGACGTAGGTCACTTGATTTCCAGAACGTAGTTCCAATTAGGAGTTTGAAATTGCTTTTCTGGAAGGCATGGACAAACGCCACCGGTGGGGGCGCTATTGTAGGATACGCTCATATGAGTCGTATTTGGAGGTTGGTTAAAACGACCCACTGTATGTGGTCGTTTAGGTTGGAGGACTTATTGAGTCTGACCAGTAGGGGAGAAAGGTAGCAAGGAAGATAAAGAAAGATGAGCGAGGACAGAAGAGAGAAGGGATGATGAGAACAAGGGACAGATGGAAAGGAAGTGAAGAAACAGAAGAAACAAACAATTAAAAAATAAAAGGAAAAGAAAGAAATAATAAATACATAAGGGAAAGGAGGGAAAAACATTTATAAAAGACTTAAAAAGAAAGAAAGAATACATAAATAAGGTAAAAAAAGAAAAGGAAAGAGTCCATCTTCACCGTTTCTGACAGAAATGCTTTACGGCTGTTGGCATCTGCCACATTGTGCCGCCATCGCCCCCGAGGGTCTTCTTCACTGGATTATTATGGTTGCCACAGTGACAACGCCACACACCAGCTCCGGGGGGAATTTAAAAAACAAAATAAACAGGCCCAAACTAGCAGGGGAGCCCGTTCGCTGGCTCCTCAGCTGGGAGCAGATTCTGATCTTTTTACGGCCTCGTTAGTCGGGATGGAAACCCAGTTCAGTAAGATCGCTCGGCTGGAATTAGCAGCTGCTGCAACGACACCTGAGAGGGCGTTCGTCACGGAGAAAGACCGGCGTGAGACGACGGCGTCCCCGTGAAGCCGATAAAGACGTCCTCCAGGGTGGGATCAATGTCATTGGACAATTTCAAACACATTTGGGAAATACTGTAAAATCAAAAACCATATACTTTAAAGTGGTGTTTAATTAACCAGCCACCAATTAAAACAATACAGGGCTGCAACTAATTAGTGACTATTTATATTATCGATTAATCTGTCAGTGATTTTTAAATTCATAATATATATAAAATGCTATGAAAGGGTGAATTACTGTGAATCAAATCAGGGAATAAAGTATGAAGTAGCTCCAGACGCCAGTTTTTACGTTTTTGGTCGCTCAAAAATAGTTGTTAGGGGGATGCAATGTCAATATCCACATAGATATTACACAAATCAAATTACAGTGCAGGTATTGTTAGCAGTTACTGTATCAAAATTGTACTGGACATCAGTATCAAATATTTACATCCACAGGAGAAAAGAAAAAGGAATAACATTTGAATTAATTAATGTTATGAGGCTTTTATATCTGTAATGTTGAGATCATGGCCACAGTGGCACCCTCATCATCATTTGCTCAAAGCCGCTAACCCCCCACTGTTCATGGGCTTGGGTGATCTTACAGACACATGGAGTTAATTTCCAAGGATGTCCACAACACGCTCAGAAGTAGGGATGGGGATCGTTAATTTTTATTGATATTGATACCCTTATTGAGACAGCTTAACGATCCGATTCTTTATCGATACTATTTTTACTACTATTTTTTAGTGATGGTTATTTGGTAAGACCAGACCCAACGGGCATGAGGTAGGCCTGCACGGGAAATATTCAATGTGCGAGAATGTTATATATTTAGATGACTTGCAATAAATGAAGTGTACATATTAACTGCCTGGTTGTTTTTAATTTAATATTTTAAATACAGCTAAGTGTTGTTTCTAGAGCAGCAACATTAATGTTTACAACAGCAAAGTAACTTAATCTGACATCACAAGCAGTGAGCGACGTTTAGAAAGAATAACATCAGTCTGTATCAGTCCCTCCTCGTCTCTCGCTGGCTGCAGGTAACGTTACCAGGTAGGAGGAGCAGCGGCTGGTTTGTCTCAGCCAGCAGCTGAGTTTTTAAGACTACAGACCGGTCTGTGCTCCAGACAGACAGCTTTCTATTTAGCTTGTTTTTAACATTTGGCTGATGCCAAGCTAGCGTTAGCTGTGCTTGCATAAAACATACAGGATGAGATACTGAGGACAGAGAAGATTAAATTAACCATTTCTACTTGTTTAACGTTACCTTACAGACAGGTGTATTGATAATGTATTGTGTTTTTACTTGCAAAGGTTTTCTTGTACGTACTTACAGTAACGAGCGTAGCTGTCATCAGCTAACGTTAAAGTAGTTTGGAGCTAAGTTAACCCTCACCATAACCCTCGCTCTGCTGCCGCTGTTTTGGCAACTTGTTGAAAACAACTTGTTTTCAGTAACAATTTAACCTTTATACAGATACTGTGTATTTGTGGGGAAAGTTGTTTACATATGTATATTTGTAGTACATCTATTTACATTCCTACTAGCCTGTACGTTAAGGCTATATTAGTTTGATTACCTTTGTTGTCATTGTTTAGTTTTCTTATCTTATTTCAGATTTGTTCTCAACACTGTATATAAAAAGTCTCAGGTTTTGTGAATTGCGCAAATGGGGATCACGGTGCACATTTTGACAGTCTCTCCTCGAAAGGCAATCACAGTGTTGTTTACATGAAAAGAGATGGAAGTTACAGTCTTAGGAATAAACTTAGAGAGTTCAAACCTCGCCCACTTTCACACCTCCACACACGTGGCCAATCACTGTATAACTTTGCATGATTGTCGAACTGTCTGTTTCGGATAATTACAAGTCAGACTGAGGTCTCCACTTCTGCAGTTGAAAAGCAGGGATCTTAGACAACCAGAGTCAAATTTCTTGTGCGTGTCAACGAACTGAAAAGCAAAGTCTATCAGGAGCTGAACATACACAGAGCAGAGAGTGATTATTGTCCCTGGTCGGGCTGAGTGTTTCAGTTCTGTCTCTTCCACTAAGAGTCGGCCAGTCAGATGGCAGGAGAGTCGACCGAAGGGCACTATTTGATTTTTAATATTTAATACGCTCACCTCGTCTCGGAGATGGTGTGTGCGTGTGAATGAAAGTGTGTGTGTTAGAGGGAGAGGGTGAAACAGAGTGGGTGTCAGTCTGCATTTCTGGTTTGTCTGCAGGTCATTTAATGATTTTACATACAAGTGATTTATCATAATATTTCCAAGACAATCTTCTATTATTCTTTGCCTTCATCTCTCACTCGTTCACTCCCTCCCTCCTTCTCTCTCTCTCTCTCTCTCTCTTTTTCATACACGCACACTCTTTCAGTTTCTGTCTCTCTGCAGTAGCATCATCTAACTCCTCGGTCAAAGCGGAATAATTGTCAATGAATATTTAACAAGGTTTCAGATGGAGGGATAGACATCATCCTCTCTCTCTCTCTCTCTCTCTCCGCTCTCTGTGATCCAGGCAGAGGTTAGCGATACGGCGTGGTCAGTGGTGCGTACAGCAGCCAGTGGATTAGTGGAGGGGAGATGATGAAGTGCAGAATAAATACTAAATAAACACCCTCTGCTTTCGCTCCACATACAGTAACACCGCCCAGTGCTGGCGGCCATTTCTCATCGGCCATTTTGTGTCCTTTTTGAACCCCCCTCTTCACCGACTGGAATCGTTTTACTGGAGGACATCATGAAATTGTAATTAACCACCGGCAGCATTTGTAATTTTTAATCCGGTGTTGATCTGCCATGAGTGTGGGAAGTTTAAAATATTCAGAGCTGCCTGGTGGGGAGAGTCTGAATGCGTCCGTGAGGTTGCAGGTTCAACAGCCACATCAGCAGCATTGAGTCTGAGCAAGAGGTGAGAAGCAAAGGGAAAGCACTCCAGAAACATGGAACCAAGCAGCAACTTACACTGTAAATTTCCAGCTAAACTCAGGCTTATTGTTGACCCTTTCCATCTATCTCTCTCTCTCTCTCTCTCTCACCTGCCAGTCTTGTGCAGAGTTTTACGTGCATTACTGCTGCCGACACCTGCATGCACGCCGCAGTTCCTCGCGGGTCTATTTTAAGTAGCCGGCAATTTAAAAACTATATAATTTTCTATGTGTGGTTCATCAACGGTGATAAGTTATCCGAAAGTCCCGCGAGGTGCGAACAACTCTGCACAACACCAGTGAAGCTGAGCCTGGAGGCAAGTGTTCCTCTTATACACGCTGCCTACACATGCGCACTGACCACCCAGGGTTGGGGTTACAATTTTGGATTTATTCACGCACTTTAAAAACATTTATTGAAAGTTTTATTTTTTTTACATGTTTATTTACAGCATTAAACATTGAAATGTGTATTGTAACAGGCTGTATATTAACTTATTGGGAGAAAACTGGTAGTTCTATGTAAAATCAGACGTTGAGCACCCCCATATCACCAAAATGGCACGATCCTCGTTTCGCTGCGAAGCTTCGACAGTGACATTGACGAATCAGGCTCCGACCATCGAAGCATCAAATGTTCGACTATTCGGGGTCAGCCCTAGCCATTTGTGAGCTGAAAAACAAGCTGCAAAAGACGTAATACCAGAGCTAGTCGGCTGTGAGAGCTACTAGAGGTCGATGAACCACAACAATAACAGGGTGCAGACCTTGAAAGCAAAACAGTGAGCTGAAAGATGCTAAAACTGCAGTTCGTCACTCGCCGCCTGTCATTCTCATTGACATTATTTTAAACAACTGGAATCTGACTTTTTACATCATTCTGTCTCTTGTGTAATGTTCACTTACCAAAGGGAACACAGAGACTATGTGTTTAAATCCTCTCATGTTTTAAAGTGTGTTAGAGTTTATCACTTTGAGCCACTTTTCCGTAGAAGCATCGGTATCGGCTAATAAAGCTTTTCAATGCAGACCTTTTAACAAGATTTTTCACAGCATTTAAATTGTGGTGTTGGAACCTGGTCTCATCCCAGGCTGTCAAATACCGACGCTTTGAGGAAACCTGACAAAGCCTTGGTATTTCACACACCTCTTCTGCGTCCGTATGAGACGCCCTGGGCTTTCAAGTTACTCCATACGCCGTCACGTAATGTACTTATTTCAAACCAAAACACAGTGTTTTCCTAAACCTAACCAAGTAGTCTTGGTACCTAAAGTTAATAAAACCCATAATATTTCCCCAAACCTCAAAACAACCTTCAATCCAAAACCCTGATCTTTTCCTAAAACTCACCAAAACCCTGACCTTTTCCTAAACCTCACCAAAACAATGATCTTTCCTAAACCTAACTTAAACCCTGATCTTTTCCTAAACCTAACTTAAACCCTGATCTTTCCTAAACCTAACTTAAACCCTGATCTTTTCCTAAACCTAACTTAAACCCTGATCTTTTCCTAAACCTAACTTAAACCCTGATCTTTTCCTAAACCTAACTTAAACCCTGATCTTTCCTAAACCTAACTTAAACCCTGATCTTTTCCTAAACCTAACTTAAACCCTGATCTTTTCCTAAACCTAACTTAAACCCTGATCTTTTCCTAAACTTCACCAAAACCCTGATCTTTTCCTAAACCTAACTTAAACCCTGATCTTTTCCTAAACCTCACCAAAACCCTGATCTGTTCCTAAACTTCACCAAAACCCTGATCTTTTCCTAAACCTCACCAAAACCCTGATCTTTCCTAAACCTCACCAAAACCCTGATCTGTTCCTAAACCTCACCAAAACCCTGATCTTTCCTAAACTTCACCAAAACCCTGATCTTTTCCTAAACCTAACTTAAACCCTGATCTTTTCCTAAACCTCACCAAAACCCTGATCTTTCCTAAACCTCACCAAAACCCTGATCTGTTCCTAAACCTCACCAAAACCCTGATCTTTCCTAAACTTCACCAAAACCCTGATCTTTTCCTAAACCTAACTTAAACCCTGATCTTTTCCTAAACCTCACCAAAACCCTGATCTTTTCCTAAACCTAACTTAAACCCTGATCTTTTCCTAAACCTAACTTAAACCCTGATCTTTCCTAAACCTAACTTAAACCCTGATCTTTTCCTAAACCTAACTTAAACCCTGATCTTTTCCTAAACCTAACTTAAACCCTGATCTTTCCTAAACCTCACCAAAACCCTGATCTGTTCCTAAACCTCACCAAAACCCTGATCTTTCCTAAACTTCACCAAAACCCTGATCTTTTCCTAAACCTAACTTAAACCCTGATCTTTTCCTAAACCTCACCAAAACCCTGATCTTTCCTAAACCTCACCAAAACCCTGATCTGTTCCTAAACCTCACCAAAACCCTGATCTTTCCTAAACTTCACCAAAACCCTGATCTTTTCCTAAACCTAACTTAAACCCTGATCTTTTCCTAAACCTCACCAAAACCCTGATCTTTCCTAAACCTCACCAAAACCCTGATCTGTTCCTAAACCTCACCAAAACCCTGATCTTTCCTAAACCTCACCAAAACCCTGATCTGTTCCTAAACCTCACCAAAACCCTGATCTTTCCTAAACCTCACCAAAACCCCGATCTGTTCCTAAACCTCACCAAGTAGTTTATAGCGCCTAAACCTAACCAAACGGCATATTAAAAACGCATCTCATGCTGAAGATGAGACCCTGAGATGAGAACTTGGGTTGGGTATTTCTACTTTTGAATCATGATGTTTATTAAATTCAATAAGGGCCTAATTAGCATGGGAAACAGATGTTTAACATGACAAAGAAAAAATTACATATTCCATAACTAGACTTTTGTGTTACTATTACTTCTTTTAAGAATAAAAACAAATCAGTTAAATGAAAGATTTTTTTCTGAAAAACAAAACATACAGATCCCCAACTACCTGATATCTAGTACTGCATATCGGATTATCAACCTTATTTAATATGTTAAACTTTAAAAGATACAGGGTTTCATTTCCAAACAACTTCCTAAATGCCCCCCCACCTCCTCCGTCTCGCTCCCTCCCCACCTCTCTCTCTCTCTCTCTCTCATTGTAATCAGCAGCCCTTACAGCCAATCTGCTGGCCATAAAACTGTCAGCAGCCTGATGATGTACAGCTCGCAGAATTACCTTATCTGCCTCTGATTTACTGTGCCTCACAGGTAGAGAGACAAAAACAGCCTCCACACCTCCGCCACATCCATCTATCCATCCCTCCATCCTCTCATACATCCCACGCGCCCCCCTTTTCACTCCTCAACCTTGCTTTTATCACTCTTCTATCAAATCCCTCTTGCCTTCCTCTCATTTTATGTTCTTGTATCCTGTTTTATCTTTCCCCCCATGCCTCCTTCATTCCATATTTTCCATTCTTTTCTCCTTCTATTAAACTTTATTCTATCCATCTCTTCTGACTCCTTCTCCGCCTTGTTGTTTTCATCCTTTAAAACCTCTCTCCATCTTTTTTGTTCTCTCTCTAATCCACAACCTGGCCCCGTCCCTCTCTCCATCCTTCTCTCCCTCTGTTTACACTGCTAAACTCCCCCTGTATCCCTCTTTCCGCTCGTTTTCCTCTCCATCTCTTCAGCATCTCCTCCTCCTTTTCCATTCCTTCATCTTCATCACCTGCATCGTTTTGTCCATCGCTCTATTCCTCTCGTTATTCACTCTCCCTTCATTTTTCCTTTTGCATTTCTTGTCTTTCTTCTCAGTCCTTCCCTCATTCCTCTCTCTTTACTCCATCCCTCTTCCAGAACGTAAATCCATCTCACCCTCTATTTTCTCCCCTTTCACTTTCTTCAATTCCTTTTTTCAAACCCCCCGATTCATGTTTTTGCGGAGGGAGAATCCTTTTCATTCTCTAATTTCTATCTCTCTGTTCTTTCCCTTTTCACCTCTCCTACATCAGTCTACCCGATATCATTTTCTCTTTCCTTTCTGCTGTACATTTGTTTCTGTCATCTTAATACTTCCCCACCTTGTCCTTATTTGTCCTCTCCTCTATTCGCCCATCCTTCCTTCTATTCATCCTGTTTTTAATTCTTTATTCCTTCTTCTCAACAATCCGTCCCATCTCTTCCTTCTTTCCTATAGTCCTCCCTCGCTGCTCCCTTCTCCTTCTTACCCGGATTCTGTCCGTTACTTTACTACCTCTCCTCTCCTCGGTAAAAGTGGAGAGAAACATCTTAACTGTCTGTTGAAAGAAAGCGAGGAGAGAAGGAATAAGAACGGTACGTAGTTATCAGGTGTCCGTCTTCCCTTACAAGAATAACAAGCATTAACACCATTTCTAAAACAGCATCACACACACAAACACACACACTCTCTCAGCATCATATGCTCTGGTAGTAATTACAGCCTGATCATTTTTATTTAAGAACAAGACGGAGAATCTTTGATCAGAAACTAAAAGAGAGGGCAAGAGTGTGTGTGTGTGTGTGTGTGTGTGTGTTTGTGCAGTCAGTGTGTGTGCCTTGATGTGTGAATACAAATGAGTGAAATTATATCAAAATGTGGTTTTGATTGTGTGGCTTTGAGAGCAGAGAGGGGGAGGGGGGTATAATTAAGTTACCAGGAGGACAGTCTGTGTGTGTGTGTGAGAGAGAGAGAGAGAGAGAGAGAGAGAGTGCATCTGCATGAGCTTTGTGTTTTAATGTGTGTATTCTTTGTGTCCTGGCAAATATTTAATTTGTATTCATTCATTCATTCATTGTATTTTTTTTCCCGATGCTTAATGAAAAATAAATAATATCCACTGTTTCAGAACTTCCTTTCAGTCAGCTGGAAAAAAGACAGAAGTCCAAGAAGAAAAACACAAGACAAGACATGAAATCTTCTAATCACAGATGAAATCATCCTCCTCTTATGCTCTTATTTTGAAGTTAAATCCTCTCTTGGTTCTGATTGCATTATCAAAATATCCTAAGACGCAGTGTAACTGAAATGAAAGAGTATTCAGCACCATGGTTTAGTTCATCTTTATTTTATGTAATAATAGAAAGATAGGTTGGGAAAAGTTAGGAAATGTCTCAGCTCCATGTTACATACCCAGGGTATAAACAGGAATCAAGAAGAACATGTTTTAAGACTGCCGCGCCACTTTGAGCTGTAACCGATTAAGTCAGCAAGTCAGCATTGTGGAGTTTTTAAATATGTTTATAACATTTTTATTGCCTATATGCGACCAGGTTGTAACCTTACCTAAAAATCGAGGCATTCACCAACTTTCTCCGTTGCCTATAGGCCTTTGACTTACATAGGCTATGCCGTTTATGTGCGCAACATTACTGCAAATCATGTTAACACAGTGTTATTTTGTGCTCAAATTAGATAATGTGAGCTTGCCTGCAAACGACGACCAGTTGATAACTACCTGACATACATACAGTTAGTCATTTCTTTTCAGGCATAAATATGTAAAGGGCGTACTGTTGGTTGCAATCTGAAATGTTACTGCGAGAAGCCACTAAAAACTCCACAACGCACCTTTAACTTACGTTTACTATGAATTGACTCTTGAGACTGTAAAACTAAACACTCTTTTTTTGTGATAACTTTCATCAACCACTGTATAAATACAACATAATTTAAATGGGCCAGAAGGGAACAAAGCTCAAGAGAATAAATTGAGTGACGGATAGCGTCAGTAGTGCAGGCAGTGTGATCAACAGCTGCTGTCTGCATCCTGAAGCTGATTTGTGTAAATTTTTATAACAATAACTTTAGTAAAACAGATGTAAAATAAAAAAAGGAGGGTGTTGCTCTCAGGAGGTGGAGGAGGTGGAGGAGGTGGCTAGAAGCAGCACATATTGGCACAATAGCATCCTGGCTCTGGCTAAATCTACACCTGTCCGCTGGAGAGGATCCATCCACAACCTGGAGGAGGAGCTAATATAAATCATTGTATTAGGCATAATATTATAACATTATTTTAAAAGTATATTATTAATATATACTTTGTTAGTTTGATATCAATATATTATTTATATGATATCACTATGTTCATTATAATTTCGTATAATAGAATAGTATAGTACATGATGGTTAGTCTCTTTAATTTTAAGTAGGCTACTAACACAATAATCAATAATCAATAATCATAACTATTTACGCAGAACGATGAGTTCAACATTTGGAAAGCTTGCTGCAGCACATCAAACCTTTTTTAATGTCCCGCTCCATGCAGGCTGTGATTGATCTGTTCACGAAAAGTGACACTGCTGACGGCGCATCTTGCTCTTGTGTTTGAGTAACGAGGCTGTTCCAGCGGTCAGAGTTCAGTCCGACTTTGTTTTGAATGATTAGCACTGAGGTTTCCGGTGTGGTGGAAGATTACGGTCGGTTTTACTAATCGTAAATCTGTTTTCCAGTTGCATGGATCTATTTTTAGGGCCGTATGAGAGTAAAAGGTAGATCCCTGCGCCTAACGTTACACAGATGAATCACATAGTCGCTAGTTTTTTTGGCTATGCAATATAAATAAATACGTTCACCCACACTTTAAGCATACAAACTCTTTGGGGAGACAGGATTTTCAAATTGACAAGAAATATCTACAAAATTTAATACTTTGTTAAATGGCGATTAAGCATTTTTAATACTATTTAATGGCCTTAATTTTAGCAAAATTGATTTATTACCTTTTAAGACATTTAAGACACCCTGATACTAATACATGTAGACAGTGTGCACTACATGCAATATTTCATTGTATTCTGTTTTTGGCAGGCAGTATACAAGTTCTTTTGTGCGTTTTTACTTTGCAAAGTCATATAACTATGTGAAAAATACAAGACGAGACACAACAGAGGGAACAGACAATAAATAAAACAATCACAAAGATTGTGTAGGTGCCATGAATGTTTGGAGAAATGTGTGGATGCAAATAAAGGAATAAAGAGTTATGATAAAATAAATATATAATTCAAAATAAATTACAATTTCAACATGTGTATAAAAAAACCAATGATGATAATAAAAAGAAGAAATATTATATATCATGATCACATGTGATGACTTTTGATTTAGGTGTTTGTAAAGTCAGTTCGTGAAGCTTATTTTACTGCTGGAAGCTTGATTTCCCAAGTTGTAAAAGTTTTTGCAGTGTCAGTGATGAAACCACACATGTGGGGGAGGACAGCTGTTTACAACAGAACACACGCAAAATACAAGTTTCTGCATTTAACCGCTAAAAGAAAGCTGGAGGAGAAACATCCAAACTGTTTTTTCCCCACCACGTTGGTCAAAGTGTCAAACTGTAGGAAGCAAAATCATTTCTTGGCTCTCCGGGCGTCTGCTCGTTAACAAACCGTTCTGCTGCTGTCGCCGCCACTTTACTGCAACTTTCATCAAACTCAACTACCTCTTCTAATAATCACCAACGCTATATCCATGTTTAACAAGGTAATATGACACAAACCCTCTGTGGCTTAAAAAAATTTAAAAAAAAAGAAAGAAAAACACCCACTTTAAATATTCACTTTTACCATCCGCGTAATTAAATATTTGAAAAATATCAGGAATGGAAAATTAAAACAGAAAAAGCCCGCCGCCACCACTATCAATTTATTCTCTCTCTCAGAGTGCATTAGAAACGTCAGATTGCCGTTGGCAAAGACACAGAAAGAGCTCTGAGTTTTTTTTAAACTCACTTTATAAATTACATTTTGGAGTGCTTTGGCATGCTAATACCTGCTGCCACGGAGAGCAGACAGCGTTAATTATTTCTTATTGGGATCGGCGGCGATTATTTGCATATTTCATTTAGCTGTTATAGATGTTGCAGGTGGGAGGGAGGAGAGCAGGGCGTGCGAGGCAGACTTTGTGTCTCACCAACTTTTGGATAAAAAAGAAAAAAGATAAAAAAAGAAGATGGATTCACTGACCGCACGTGTTTAGAGGAGCATTCATTTAGGCTGATTTCAGTCATTTCCACGAGCCGCAGCCGATTATTGGTGATAATTAACAACATCAGCTTTCAATATCACGCAGGCGCTGATGCAAGAAGGTCAGAAAACAGTTTTAAGAACGTCAATGTGCTCGACTTTGTTTGGCTAAAACATCAATTATAACGTCATTTATACTCAATTGGCTTCGTGAGCGGCTCGATGTGAGGACAACGACAACAGAGAGTGTAACTTTTTAAGGGCTTAATGGGGAAACTGATGTGTCATTTACACAAAACATGTTGAAACTCAGTTCATTATGAATGCACGCCCACCTTAAGAGGAATTAGAAAGCCAGCACAGACACAGCATCAGTAGAAAAGTGTACTGAAAGACTATTAAAAAGCACAACGTTTGGACAGTTAAGTAGATTCTGACTAACAGTCAAGTTTGATTGAAAGCAGCAGAGTAGAAAGTTAGAGTTTAAATCACATTTAACTCAAAAACATTTGACTCTTCATCAATATGTCGCTGTCCTGAACAAACTATTAACATTAGCTTGACTCCTGTTTAATAATTGTCCTCCAACACCAACTTAATTTAATCTTTAAAAATTATTTAAAAATAAGAATTTAACACTTTGCTCGAAATCTGAAATTAAACATCTTTAACTGTTTGAATTCAAAATGTACACTGAAGGAACAACTGCACTGTTAGTCTTTTTATTATAATATTATGACATTAAAGTCCACTGAATCCGCCTGCGGCAGCAGCTGAGTCTTGTGCACGCCTCTGCATCCCAAAAGCGTCCCGACACGCCTCTCCGCTCCGCAGAGAACAGGAAGTCAGATACAGAATGGCATAGAGAATACGGTCAATATTCAAAATAAAACACCCTGTGCAGACTCCCGATCGTGAAACAACAATAAACACGGTTAAAACAGACACAAATAAACCATTTAACTACGTAGCCTAGTACATAATCATAGTAGAAGCTCAAAAAGCAAGCACTGATTACCAAATCAAACAAAATCTAACCATGTCAGCAAAATAAGGCAGGCAAAATGCTGTGATTTTGAAATGCTCCCTGTGGGATATGCAGTCTGCAGACTGAATATCCCACAGGGAGCATTTCAAAGCCGGCAGACGTTGGGACAAAACCGGGTCACAGAGAGCTGCGAAGAAGGTAGTAAAAGCACAAAAAGGATAAATTAACATCAAGTTATTAATGTGGGGCAGGCGCTTCCAGTGGGAGTTGACGCCGTGCAGGCGACGGAACAAAACCGTGGCGTAGCCGGAGTCAGTGGACTTTCGGAGTGAGGATGTTGGTCACTTATGAGGCTTAAAAAATCCTTATTTGTAGATTGCCGTTTTGTGAACAGTGTGAAAGTATATTGGGTGAATGAATCTACTTGACAAATACTTTTACATACTGTTAATTCTTTACATTAGATGACTTTTGGGGTAAAAAGACATCGCATATATGTTTTAATGAGATGTATTTAATTTTTGCTCATCCTTGGACACATTTGAGCAACAGTATTTGTTCTGATTATGTTTAACCTCTCCATTCTGATTTTGTAGTTGTGTAACTTAAAGAGCTAAAAATCTGAAAGCCTACATTTACATACTGTACTTTCTTTTCATGTGAGAGCAGCATATTTTTGAACGCTGACAACATTGAAATTGAAGTCCAATGACCCCATTATGTACAATATCTATACTAGTTTATTTGATGTAATGATTCAGCCATAAAACCAGCATCTTTGGTTTGAGTTTTGCACTTGATGCTGCTTCAATGTGACATTTAACAACTGTTTGATATATTTTTTGTTATAACTTAAGGGCTCTTATGGATTCACATATGCTAAACATCTTGAAACTTTATTCATATATTCCTGACCCTGCTAACTTTCATCTTTTAAATTATTTTAAAGGGGTAACCTACAGTGTTGGTGTGAAACTTACTGCTGCTGCGTAACATAAAGACCCTCCAGCTGCAAACACTGAGTTTTATCACTTTCAAATGACCTAGAAATGCAGCTTTGCCAATCCTAAACCAGGGATTAACACCAACACAGATTTTTTTTTAACGCAAATTATCTTGATAGAGTGTCCCTGCATGGTTAAACTAACTCCCCAAACTTCCCAACTTTAATCTTAATTTATGCAAAGTGCTGTGTGGTGGAGCTCCGGGAGCGGGACGAGCCGTCTGATTGGCTCTATCAGGTATCAGGCAGGAGTCCAACACTTGGTAATTTGATTTAAAAAGCTCGTAATAACCTGAGGTCAATATTTAAATCACTCAGAGGGGGAGAAGAGCCGCTCTGCATGTTCAGGATGCTTCAATCTCCGCGCTCCGAGTCAACCGGCCCGGATCTCTATCACAATCACTACTCTATTCCTCCTCTGCTCTTTTTCTTACTTCCCTCCTTTTCGTCATCTTATCCTCCTCTTCTTGTGACTTTTTAAAAGACGTTATATTATGTTTTTTGGCAGTTTCCCTTTTCTTTATTGTGTCATTTTTTGTGTGTGCATGTAATAGGTTTGCAAAGTGAAAAAGTCCACCCCAAAGGGAGTTACCATCTGCTCGGAACGGCCTGAAAACAGCTGGATTGTATTCAGCCTTAACTTCTGTTAACTATCTGCGTCACTATGGCTACGTTCAGACTGCAGGCCAAAGTGACCCAAATCCGATTTACATTTATTCATTTAGCTGAAGCCAAAGTGACTTACAATTGCTATATAAGTCAGAGGTTGCATGGCCCTGGAGCAACTAGCGGTTAAGTGACACGTTGGTGGATGGGTCACGGCGGGGAGTTGAACCTGGGTCTCTCACACCAAAGGCATGTTTCTTTTCCACTGCGCCATCACGACCAGATTTTGATCTGATCTGATAATTTTATGATAGTGTGAACAGCCCAGGTCACATTTTCCAGTTTGGATTTGGGCCACTTCCATATGTGGTCCAAATCAGATTCAGATCGGATCTTTTTAAATGAGTCTGGACGCTCAGGTCGGAATTGATGCGTCACTCTAGAGCAGCTGTTGTCACAGTTCTGCTGTAGACGGAGCCGCGGTGAACAAAAAAGCTCCACAAAAGGCGTTATTAAACACAGATTCCCTTTCTTAGACCTGAAATCCACCGGGCCGCGAGCTTTCTTCTGAGTTATCTGCATGCTATTTGTCTTAGCGGACACAGCGGGGAGAGAGAGAGGTAGAGAAAGTTGTAAACACTTGTCATAATGCGGGAGAAATGTGACCCGTGAGAGGACAATGAAACTCTACTGCGAGCTAACCGGAGCAAACCCCTGTTGCATGTGTAACACCAAACTAAGATTGAATAGAAGTGAGATGCTTCACTCGGTAGTTAAAACGGAGCGTTCAACACACAGAGTGAAAAGAGGTGCTGCAGCAATGTGCAGTCTGACCAAAACTGACAAAACGTTTTTATTTATTTATTTTTTAAACCATGTAAACCTAAATCTGGTACAACTTCTAAATAATATTATGAACCTGAAAATGAGCATAATATGATCTCCTTAATTTGTCCTGTCTTCGCTTCTTTCCTCCTCTTGGACCCACAACATTGTCAACTCAGAAGTATTATTATTATTTGTATGTATGATTAATTGAATTGTGGACAACCTAGTGTAACTCTAACGCAACTATTAACTGAAACGTGTGGTGCGTTCAATGACAAACCCAGATTCACAACTTTGCTGCCAAACAAAAATATGAAATCTGTTGAAATTAATATCATTAATTAATTATTAATCTTCAATAAGTTTGATTGAATTCATTTATCATTTAAGGTTATTTATAAAGCGAGCAAACATTCCCTGCTTGAAGTGACTGAACTAAATATCTTATTTAGACTGCTGACTGGGTGAAACAAGACATTTGAACAAGACATATTTTTGTTGTCTAAACATTTGAGAGCAGAATCATAATCTATAAAATTTTATGGTAAGACAACGCACAGCATTTGGTTAAGGTTAGAGAAAGTTTACTTTTCTAACATTTAACCGAAATGGCAATCTTTCACTAACATTTTCCAAAACGACTAAACCGCACCACGCGCAGGACTCAGGACGTGAACTCAGGTATAGCACCAACCGTGCGGTGCAACAGTGTAGTACTAACTTCTCTTGAAATAGGTTTCCTTTCACATATTGCAGGCAGATTTTAGTTTCCCTTGAAAAATGTGTTAGGCAAAAGAAATCTGTCGTAGAACATAAACCGACAGGGTTGGAAATCTGAGTCTGGGAGGTGAAAGGCGGACTCCCATCTTTCTTCCCCTCTTTCATTTCCCTTGATTCTGCCTCTCTTCACCTTTCCCCAACATCCATTCTTCCCTCTCTACCTCGTCTCTCCTGACCCCTCCCCCAACCGTTCCTCTCTTGTCTCCCCCCCCGCCTCCCTCATGCCTTCTCTGTGTGGTCTGTGGGGTGAAATAGAGGCCTGAGGCCAACAAGCTGTCTCCACCAGCTACACTGATAAGACACGCACACACACACACACACACAGTCAGAGTCACCATACAAGTGCCAACAGCCACAATCACAAATGTACAAGTACCTCATCTACACACACACACACACACACACACAAACACACAAACACACACACGGTAAATGTTATTTAACTCAGCTCAGACTGTGTGAAGTCCCACCTGGGAGGTCACTTCTTACCTGACAAAGTGTCTCTCTCTCTCTCTCTCTCTCTCTCTCTCTCACACACACACAAAATCTATCACAAAGGAAAACACTCCATGTGTTCTTTGCGTGTATGAAATGTTGATGTATGTGCGTTTAAGATGTGTGTGTGTGTGTGAGTATGTGTGCATGTGCTCAGGGCTGTTTGGTTCAGGTCTCTAACAGGATTTCTGTCCCCCGTGTCCAAAGGAACATGGTCTAATCTCGACCCATCACCTCTCCTCTTCCTCCTCGCCCTGCTTGACATGCCCCCCCTCCAGTGAAATTGGTTTTATATATATATACATACACACACACACACACACACACACACACACACACACACACACACACACACACACACACACACACACACACACACACACACACACACACACACACACACACACACACACACACACAGTGATCTTCACACAAAAAAAATCAAGGTACAGGTATGGACGTAAAATAGGGTACAGCTGGAGCGACAAAGCATTTGTAACCAGCAGGGTTACGAGGATTCCTCCTCTGAACGTTGGTACATTTGTGTAGCATCTTATCTGTACCTCTAAAAGAACATTTCTGTGACAAAAAATGTACCTTTACATTTATTCATTTAGCTGACATCCATCACCACCCCTTCATTTCCTGGTGGCGGGGGATCAGTGAATTTCTGCATCATTTGCCTGAACCTCAAGCTTGTTAAAAGTTATGTACCCTTTGCTGTCAGCAACGATTCTGTACCTTTAAAAATACACAAAGGTCCACGGTTCCCACTATAACGACCATTTCCGTATCTTACAGGGTACTTTTTTGACAAATGTCCCTTTTTCTCTGTGTGTTGCTTGATAATGTACAGGGGAGTTCAGGAGGTAGAGCGGGTTGCCCGGTAATTGGAAGGTCGGCGGTTCAATACCCGGCTCCTCCAGGCTGCATGTCGAAGGGCAAGATACCCGAATTGCCCCTGGTGGCTGTTCTGCAAGTGTATGAATGTTAGTTTCTCTTTGAGCACTTAGGCTCAGTGTGTGAATGGTGAATGCAGAAAAAGTAAAAGACTAGAAAGGCGCTATATAAATACAGAGCATTTACATTTACAGTATGTGCTATCTTAAGAGGAGTTTGTTGTTCTGGTACAGGTAATCAAACACACCTGAAGTAGACAAAGATGTAAGAAAAAAATATCTAATTTAAGAGAAGATGAAAATGTTAGGTAAGTTATTTATGTGGATTTTCTTCTCATCCTCTATCAGGGTCAGATTTATATGTTTTAAGCCTCCCTCAGTGTCTCACAGATTTCTTCTTCTGTAGTCTGCTTTAAGAAACGTTTTCTTTATTATTTTATCATGCCATTTTATATTTTGTTGGGCCTTTCACAATAAAAAGCAACAGGATAAGTAAGTAGACAAAACTGGCTTCTTCATGCAGTTATTATTATAGTAATTATTATTATTGTTGCCCCTAGTCTATGTCTTAGACCACTAGATCCCTTTTGAGTTTTTTCTTTATTACTTTTTAGCAGCAATCTCTGTCCCACTTTAGTATATAGTTTTATTCTTACAATGTGCTTTTTCTGATTTTTGACACAAATTTCCTTCAATACACTGAGACGTTACTGTCTGTCAGAGAGCCATTAACCATTTCCCAACTAATCTCATCATGTCAGAGGAAACAAATAAGGAATGAGCTGTGGGCAGAATCCCCAAGTAGTAAAATGAATAATATTAAAATGTTACACACACTGAATATGTTTTGTTATTGCTAACCCCAAAATAAAGGGGACATGACCTCAGTGTAATGTGGTAGTGGGGAGGTTATTAAAAAATAACGGTGAACACCTGTAGCTCCAGAGAACATTCAGATTCAGGAGCTGTCACTGAACACATCCATTCACCTTTTCAGTATGTGTGTGTGTGTGTGTGTGTGTGTGTGTGTGTGTGTGTGTGTGTGTGTTACCAGACTCAGTCCAATCCCCTGTAATGTGACAGACAAATCCCACTAAGCTGTTAAATATTACACTGCTTTCACACTCGTATTAAACACCTTTCTACCTCTCGCTCTCTCTCTCTCTCTCTCTCTCTGTTCACTCACCCTGCCAAAACACACACACACACACACACACACACATGCAGCCACAAACACACCTTCATCTTCAAAATGCAAAAAACGCTACAGACGCCACTTGAAAATCTTCACACAAGCACAACAAATCTCTCAAATGCAGCGACACACTGCAGAAGTCACAATATTCTCAAACGACACACACACATAAACCCTTTCAGCGTGTCTGAACACACCCAGTGTGTGTGTGTGTGTGTGTGTGTGTGTGTGTGTGTGCGTGTCCTAATCCCCGATGCTGGCCATCTTGTCTGAGCGTTATATTTGCTGGTATCAGTGTATCTTCTCCTCGCCGCCTAATCCCGCCACCCCGGCTCTGATATTTCCTGACATTTACATGAATCGCCCCTCTCCAGACGGACGGAGAAAGTGGGGAGGAGGGAGGGATCGGGGGAGGGCTGGAAGATGGGGGGAGGAATGAAGAGACGCGGGGAAAGATACAAGATGCGAGAAGATCGTGTGAATGTAAAGGTCTGCCGGTGGAGGGATGGATAAGGGAGCAAGGAGAAATGTGAGGATGAGAAAAGAGAAAGAGGGATGGGGGGAATGGAAGCATGGAAAGATAAGAAGAGGAGAAGGAGACAAGAAAGCTGATGAAAGGAGGGATGATGACAGACATTTAAGTGGGGAAAGGATGATGAGAAAGAAGAAGATTAGAAAGAGAAGAATGGATGGATGAAAGAAGACAAAAGGGATGGAGGGAGAGATATTGAAAGTAAAGACGGGAGGAAAGAAGGGAGAAAGTAAAAAGAGTAGGAAGGGCGTAGCAATGGATGGATGGACGACAGGTGAGAGTGTGTGACGGAGATGCAAGTAACATGAATAGATGGAAAGGATGGATTGAACTTTAGATAGACTGAGGAAGTTAAGGATGAGAGGTGGGAAGGGAGGAAACTAGTGACGGATAGATGAGTGTAGAGAGAGAAGAAGGAAGAGGGGGATGATGGAAAGACACAGGGCGAAAGATAGAGGCAGAGGATGGATATGTCTTTCTGTTGCTCCATCTGTTTCTTTTTATAATTTAAAAATAGATGAAAGAAGGAGGGATAAAAAAAATTACATGAAAGACAGAAAAGTTGGACACCTTGTCAGCGACATATGTTAACACCAATAACAACACAAGCTTATGAGCACCAAGAGACACAGTATTACTCATTGGAGACTCGTTAAGACCCAGCCTAAATTAATGACCTCACACCACACCTGTTGTTGCTACAGCGACCATATCAGCAATTAATTAATAGTGGGAAAGAGCTGAAAGACGAACAAAACAAAACAACAACATACCTGAACACAGGCTCCACTTACCAGCCTTTTGCAGAGCTTTATTAGCGCTGACCCCGAATAGTCGAAGATTCGATGCCTGATTCGAACAGTCGAAGCTTCACAGCGAAACAAGGATCACGCCATTTATGCGATACGGGGGGTGCTCAATGTCTGATTTTACATAGAACTACAAGTTTTCTCCCAATAAGTTAAAATACAGCCTGTTACAATACACATTTCAACGTTTAATGATGTAAATAAAAAAATGAGAAAAGAAAAAAAGTCCAAATTTGTAACCCTAACCCTGGGGCGTCAGTGCGCATGTGTAGGCGTAGTGTGTATGTGTGCAGTCGCAGATGAGGAACACTTGCCTCCAGGCTCAGCTTCACTGGTGTTGTGCAGAGTTGTTCGCACCTCGCGGGACTTTGGGATAAATTATCACCGTTGATGAACCACACAAAGAATATGAAATCGTTTTTAAATAGCCGGCTACTTGAAAGATGGATGGATGAGAGATCCTCACCTACACAGGCGGAGTGTCGCTTCCCGTGTAAAAATACCATAAGTTGAATGAATAGAAACTGCAGCTCTGCAGCTTCTCAAGATTAAAGTGGAGCCACCATGTGTTGCCCAACTTTCTGTCCTTTCCACAACATTCATTACGGTTTTCCACAACGCATATGCCCCACAACTCTCTTTGCTCTCTCTCGTTCTACTGCAGATTTCTGGTGTAAGAAAGGGAATTTGTGAGCAGATAATAGTGAGGACGAGAAGGAAGAGAGCCACGTGTTTAATAATGGGTTTTGTGGAGCTTTTTTGTTCACCATCTGGCAGGGGAACAGCTGCTCTAGAGTGACGTCAAAGTTGCAATCCAATCTGTATTCACACTGTCATAAACAAATCAGATGTGAGTCGCATGTGAGCAAAAAAATCAGATTTGGGTCACTTTGGCCTGCAGTCTGAACGCAGCCTTAAAGAGGAGGTATTATGCTCATTTTCAGGTTCAAAACCTTATTTAGGGGTAGTACCAGAACAGGTTTACATGGTTTCATTTTCAAAAAACACCATATTTTTGTCATACTGCACACATTGCTGCAGCTCCTCTTTTCACCCTGTGTGTGAAGGTTTCGTTTCAGCTGTGGAGTGATGCATCTTGTCTCTACAAGATCTTTGTTGGGAGTTGCACATGCACAGTCCTTAGGTTAAGGACTACTAGCTCATCAGAAGCAGAGAAGGGCGGGCCAGTGAGAAGAGAAGCAGGTCAATGAGTGGCCAGCGTTATATGAGGCGCTATATGAGCTTTCATCCCTGTGACGTCACAGGGATGAAAGCTAAATGGCTGGACTACAAATGAGCTGTTTTCCAGCAGTTCAGAGTTTTCTGTGGCAGATGGGAACTCTCTTTGGGCTTTCTCACTTTCCAGACCTCTTACATGCACAAAAACCTCTTACAAGCCAAAAAGCATAATATGACCTCTTTAAGGTTCTGAAAGTGTTATGGATGACGTCATAGCAGTGTCAACACATCCTGCTCCATGACAGTTGAGCAAACGCCATCTGCTACGCTTGAAAACCTCCATAAAAAGCTAAGTGGACCATTTAAGGGTCTTTTTCAAATTACTATTATTAAAAGAATGACCTCCGATGCTTAAAATTTAAGCTATTTGAGAGACAAAATGATCATTCAGACATTTATACTGACTCTTTCAGAATCTGGTCCAGTAATTTTTATTTTTTTTTAAAGTAGCTAAAAAACAGGATTTGCACTAAAACCGTCTCCAATGTAAAGGCTCATCTGTCTCCAGATGGCGTGCTAACACCTTAATATGAAACATGAATCTTCAACAAATGAAAGAACTGTGCTTCGTTAAGCTGCACGTGATGAGAAGTGAACGAACCATCCAAGATGACAAAGAAGTACGTCAGCTACGTTCGCGAAAAGTTGTTATTATCACAATGTAAAAATGTTATGAGATTAAATATGGATCAATATCATATAGTAACATAATATAAAAAAGTAGGATTACTCACATTTAATATAATGTTGTACATTTTCATCCTCAAAAGCATTTAATACATTTGTCTTTCAAGCTGTTGTTGAGAAGTATTTCATCATTGTTGATGTGTTATATAATGTTCAGTAATATTATCAGTTCTATCATCATTAACCAGCGAAGATATTGTATTTAGATAAATGTGTCCAAACATGTCCGGCTGCAGAGACACCCGCAGCCCGCAGAGCTGCACTCACATTCATTAAATTGCATGCTAACTATCTTAAGAGCCGGGTGTGAAATATGTCATTTGCCTCTGCTCTTAATTGCTCTAAAAATGAAGATTAAGAGGATGAATTATTGATACAAGTTGGTATTTAATCTTTTGTAATGAATAGTGGATCCGCTGGTTATAAATATTGTAGGAGGCTTCATAATTTGATACATTTATTCCAATTTGCCCTTTATTTTGCCCTTTAGTCAAGGTTATGTTCATTTGAACACACACAAACGTAGATGCTAATAGATACAAAAGCCTGCACCGAAAACACACACACACACAAATGAACTGCAGTGTGTTTACCTACCCTCTGCCCTTGGTCATTCTTGTGTCATATTTTCTTTTTTTTACCGAGGTCCATAAACACACAGACACACACACTCACACACACATAAACATGATGCCCTTGGTTGACCTTGCAGTCTGCCCCCCCCCCCACCACCACCACCTTGGTGTCTGTGGCAGTAATTAGGCCATGCATCTGATTGTCATTAAAGAGAACTAGCAGATAATGAACACACAGTAAAGGCACATTCAGGGATTTTTACTGCACAAATTATTGCTCATTTCCTCCACAACACCATCAAGCTGTCTGACGGCTTTAAATGGCAGCCTCATAGTGAAATAGATTAAGCATCCTTACGTTTGAAAAGGCTGAAATTGTTACCACGTGGTCACAGGTACATCAACTAAATCGGTGAGCAGGACACTGAACCCCCACATGCACAGTTTGTCATTATTTTTAAGCACAGCTGCAGCTTATTGTCTTATTGTGGAGGTGCATTACGTTGATACTTGACTTGTAAACACTCGAGAAAAACAAAAGTGGCTGACCGAACAAAAAATGACTATTTAACTAAATTTAAATGTGTTAAAACGATGTGATGTTGAGGAGCACGATTCATGTGTGCATGATACGTGCTTTTTTTTGATGTAGTAAAAGAGTAAAATATCTGCCGAACACGTCAACTTGGTAATGGACTTGTCTCAAACAACCTGAGCCCTGCCAAATACATCGAGCCTTGATTTGAGATTTCCCCCCAAAAAGACACGAGTACACATAGCGGTTATTTTGGCTGTTAACTTGAGTCTGGATGTGAACAAGTCTTGCGTTACTTGAGACTTAACTTTAACTGCTAAAGTTCTGATTTGTACTCATCAAGATTCATTCATTCATTGTTCATTTAATCCATATAACTATATGGGGCACTGTTTCGCACGGACAATTATTACTGTCGCGCTTACGCTGTGTGAACGAGACGTGATTATGATGGCGCTGTTTGCAAAGTGGAGGAAGAGAGAGAAAATAGCGAGGGACAAAGAAGACACTCGATTAATAAAATCCTCGTTATCTGCAGCCTTCTAACAAGATTCAAATACTTTTTCTCATCCTGACCATGTGGCTGCTTGTACAGGGCAGAATGCAATCATTCAAACAACATACAACAATAAATAGATAAATAAAAAGTGGACGTCACAACTCCATACAGAATAAAACCATAGAAATATATAAAAATGTAAAAATGTCTGGTGCGCAAGAGCGTCCAATTAAGGGGATGCCTGTGTCTCATCACTTTATACTTGACTTTGATTTGTTTTGGATGACTTTAGTCCTGACTTGTAACTGAACTTGTCCCAAATGAACGGAGACATGACTCGATAGCAACAGAAGAAGATAGCTGTGGTTACCCTTGCAAAACACTGGGAGCCATTTTGGCTGTTAGCTCCCACAGAAGGGGGGAACTTGCAGGTTTTGTGCTTCACTGTTAGTTTAGGCTCATTGTTCAGCTGCCCAGAACAGACATAAACTGAATAATTTAAAATATCACAGAAGTACGTGCAGCGAACAGAGATAATTCAGCAGGCTCACACCTCAGTATGTAGTTTAGAGGTTTTACGGATCAAAGCTTTAAGTGCAGAGGGAGATTCACACAGATAATGAATGGACTGTTAATGTGTTGCGGCCAAGCAGCTAATGGACACACACGTATAAAAACACAGACAACACACAAATACAAAAACACACGTTCACTATGAGGCATGCACACACACACACACACAGAGGTGGAAGCTGGCTAATGGCTGTCACTGTTGACTGATCACAGTGATCAGGCTGCTGCAGCTCTAATTGCAACTAAACAATCTGAAAAGAACCAGAGTCAGGTATGCTAGAGGAGGAGGAAGACAGAAGATCCACAGAGGAGATGAAGTGGAAGAGAGGAAGGGGAGGACAAACAATAGGAAACTGGAATAGGGAAGAGAAAACAAAATTAAATTGACGAAAATGCGACAGAGGAAAGGAAAATAGAGGAAGGTGGACAGGAAGGAAACAAGGGAAGGAAGGAAGTGAGGATAGATGCAAGGAAGTAAGGGACTAAACCGGATGAAGAAGGAGGGGAATAATGACAGGAAGGATGACAAGAAAATGGGAAGGAAAGAATGAGGGTGCAGCTACAGGAGAAAAGTAAGGATCAAAGAAGCGAAAGGGAAAACTAATAACTGAAGAAATACAGCGGGGAGAACAAGTATTTGATACATAACTGTGCAGTCTCCAGACCTGAACCCAATCGAAAATCTTTGGAGGGAGCTGAAAGTCTGTATTGCCCAGCGACGGCCCCGAAACCTGAAGGATCTGGAGAAGGTCTGTACGGAGGAGTGGGCCAAAATCCCTGCTGCAGTGTGTGCAAACCTGGTCAAGAACTACAAGAAACGTATGATCTCTGTAATCGCAAACAAAGGTTTCTGTACCAAATATTGAGTTCTGCTTTTCTAATGTATCAAATACAAATGCAGATTAATTATTTAAAAATCATAAAATGTGAATTTCTGCATTTTTGTTTTAGATTCCCGTCTCTCACAGTTGAAGTGTACCTATGATAAAAAATGACAGACCTCTACATGCTTTGTAAGTAGGAAAACGTGCAAAATCAGCAGTGTATCAAATACTTGTTCTCCCCACTGTATGTGGAAGAAAGGAAAAGTCATAATAAAGTTAAAATAAATCATAGAGAAGGAAGGAAGTTAGAGGTCCTAGTAAGCGAGCCCTAAACCAGGACCTAAATCAGGCTGGATCACGTTGGATTAGTGTGTGTAAATAGCTGAGCGCATTTAAGCGTCTCTGCATCAGTGCAGTGACCAACGGGTCTAAATCAGGTTGATTGGGACGGGGGTCTGACTGTCCTCAGGTCCTTTCAGATTCGGTATCTACATATTTCAACAGTTTATGCATGCCACATGTTCTTAGGAAGGTTTTCCACAGCGCTGTTTAGCGTCAAGCCCAAAATGATGGATCCTTGAGAAGCTGTAACCGAAGGAGAAAAAATGAATCATCTCAAGGTGTGGCTGGAGTTTTTTTAAATCTTTGTTGTCTAATTTTATTTACTTATATATTTTTTCTTGTACATTTTTGATGTTTAGATCAGGTTGGGGATCTTAAAAAGGCAGAATAAGTTGATGTTTTGAATGAAAGTTATCTGGGTGGGAAGAAAACGAAGTATTCGACTCTCTTTCAATAAAAATGTATTGCAAAAAAAATTAAAAAATAAATACAAAAAGGTAAATGTCTTTAGAATTATTAAATTAAAAAAGTATAGAGATATAAAATTAACGAAAGAAGGACGAGAATGAACAAATGAACAGAGCGACAAAGGATATGAGGGGAGTTTTTAAATCTGTTATTTCTCAGTGTGAGCAGGAGGAAAAGACACGAGGCCACAGATGAATCATTGGAAATTTCTAAACTCACACACACAAACATGCACATACACACAGCAGCGGTGACAAGATGTGAATGACAGGACAATGAGAGAGACACAGAAATTAGATCCAATTAACCAAGTCCAGCCAATTAACCAGCGGCCAATTAGAACTGAGAAACCAATCAGGATGTTAATTGGCAGCCAATACAAATTTTTACAAAATAAATTTACAAAGGGTCATGGGTAAGTGTGTGACTATGAGCTTGTGTGTGTGTGACAGAAAGAGCGAGGGATAACGGGGATCAACCAGAGAGGAAATGGAAGGATATAAACCGAAGAGAACAAAACAAATAATAAACAGATGAACAGAATCACAGAGATTCAAGAGAAAATAAAAAACACAGCTAGTTTTTTTTTTTTTACCTTGAGGCCATCCGCTGGGAACGGAGCCTGCCCATTGGTCGACGGTTCCCCCGAGGCGGTGAAGTACTCTTGTGATTGGCAGGTGTAGAGAAGGCGGGCCTGAATGCAGCGGAGGGTGCGGAGCATCCAGCCATGTTGGCGCCGGATCTGCCGCTGGAGCTGATCCCATTGGCTGGAAACCATATGGAGGATATCCTTCAGACCTGGAGGGCGAGGGACATTAGGATAAACCAGAAAGAAGAGAATTTGAGAGAGAGAGAGAGAAACTGAAAAAGAGAGAAACACTGGCACCAATCCAAATGTCAAACTAATTTCAGACGAGTTGTTACATAAAAATAAAAATGGTCCCATCAGAAGGAGGAAAGGTTACAACTGGTTTTAAAGTTTGTAATCTTCGTCTTGTCCCGCTTTACAAAACATACTCCATAAATCATCCCAATTGTTCGCCTCGACTCGCCTCGACTCGCCTGTGTTTGGTTGTCCATTGTGGAAATGTTGCACCTGTACCTGCTTCCAGGTACTTTTTTTCGTATCACCCCCGTCGAGGATCCAAGCGAGCTGAGGCGATACTAAAATGACTGCTGATTGGTCAGAGAGAATCGTCACTATTCACTGCGTCATCATTGCGTGCGCCAGACAGAGGCCAGGTTTTATATTTTACAGTTTTCATACGTTATTTCATCACCAAATCCACTTCTGAGAAGTTTTGAGATGAGAAATCAGCTGTGTAGATTTTAAATATTGACAGTTTTACGAGAAGTGATGGCGGGAAAAAAATGTGCTTGAAAGATTTCGGAGTTGAGGACACACAGAGCGCTGCAGCAACAACGGCAGAGGAAAACACAGCTGGAAGGTTTTCATACCGCTTATCTGTCTTTACATTCTGATATTCTGTGTGTGGCGTCGCTATGACGACCAGCTGCATTGAGGGGTACACTGTCTCTGGGTACTACGGAGGGCGGCCAAACCGAGTCGAGGGGAGTTCAGCTGGTACTGGTAATGGAAAAACGGCGTAAGGCAGACACCAACCACGGTAATCTTTTCTTCTACAGACTGATCCAGTTGTAGGGAGGATGTAAATAAGACACGGGGTATATTTACGTCCCTTTAAGGCAGTGACATGTCACTACAAAACTTGACCAGACTCCCTTGACAAAAAACAGTAATTTTACCTCTCTGGTCTCCTGCTGCCCTGATCGATTAGTTTGTATTATGTTATGATTTTGGTGTTTTAAATGGTTAAAAACACCAAAGTCACACAATAACACAAATAAAAAGAGAATGAAGTCACACAATAACACAAATAAAATAAACGACTGAGGCAGCGGTAGACCAGAAACTCCCTTGTTCAGCAAGGTAAAATTACTGTTTTTATGAACAGACACTGGTGGCTTTGTGAGAGCGATATAGTGGCTGTTTCTGGTTAAACAAAATGGATCTTACTCTTTAAAAAATCTCTGTAGGGATCATTTCTATAGTGTTGTCAGATACTTAAAATAAGCAGGCCTGCGCCCGCTAATACTGGACCAATTCCAGGTTGAAAAAGAGAATTTAACCTTTTAAGTCCAGCAGATCTGCTACATGTAGAAATACAGTCAGCAAGATGTGATTGAAGAGTTCTTGAACTTTTTAACAAAATGCAGCCACATTTTAATGGATGCAAAGATGTTAGTTATCCTAATACAACTCTCTTTGCATCATTATGTTTCCTGGCTGCTAAAAGGACAATCTTTTACATTTTCATGTCCGTTTCTTATTTTGTATTTCAACTGATGATTACGGACTGAAAGTCATTTTGTTATCATAAGCTTGCACATTCTGTGATGCTGGACAGGACAGCACAGCACTTTCACATCCATCCTGTGCAGGTCGGAGAGAAGTTATACATTAATGCTTTCCTCCCATCATGTGGTTGCATCAGTTTGCTGGTCAAACGCTTAAATACGACCCACATATCTTTACTTTTTCACTGACAAGGACCTCTGGTGGCCAAGTGAACTATGACTCTTCTTGTTTCTTTTGACCGTGACTATGTTCATTCACAGTGACTATGGTTCCCTAACATTAAGAAAGTAGTTGTTTTTTAAATCCAAACCACAATCGTTCCAGAATAGCAAAGTTTCTCTCTCTTTGACTTGCAAAAATATAAAAAATTATGTTTCTTTCCCTGCCAGCCAGTTTCAACCCGCTGGCTTTGCTATCTCTGCCTCTCCATCTCCTTCTCTTTGTCTTTATCTCTCTCTCTCTCAGCCTCTCTTTCGGCTACATTCATATGAGTTCTCCTCTCTGAAGGTCACTCTGTTAATCCAAATATTAATAATGAATGGAACAGAGTTGGGGCACTCATTGTGAGTGTGTAGGAGCTGTGAATAAATATGACCGTGTGTGTGTGTGTGTGTGTACCTGATTGGTGTGAGGTGATGACAGAGAGCAGTGCTCTGCCTTCCTCCATTATACTCTCCTTCAGAGCGCTGCGACTGTCCACGTTTAGCTTGAAACTCTGAAACACACACACACAGAAACACACAAAGATTGATATCAGTTTAGAGATATTTATCTATTAACTTTCTCAAGAGAACCGATCAGGTCAGGAGGAATCAGACGATGAGTTCGGGTTGGGAACAAACTGGCAAGTGAGACAAACTTGTCTGGAAGAGAAAATAAAGGTGAACGGTAAAATAATTACTAGAACTGTCTTTTGTTAACATCCATCCTGCTTCATCTTACTGTGGTTGTTTTCTTGTGCAGTGGGGGATTATCTAACATTTCATATGCACTCACTTTCGGTTTGACCTTCAAATAAAGTGGTTTACATTATCTGAATAAACTGTCTGATCGTCTGACTGCTGTCGAACTTTAACAATGTTACTTTGTTCCCAGATCTCAGCTATTAACATGACAACTGTTATTAGAATTACCGACAGAAATGACAAACATCACTATGAAAAAACACCTTATTTGTATTGAAATGACATTTTATTTTAAGGGCCATGACTCAGGTTCTGACTAACAGAAGACTAAACTTGATTGGTTGTGAAAATAGTTCTCTCTCTCTCTCCACTTAGATCTCTCTATGGAGATGAGAGGATGAAAGGATGGTATAAAGAAACAAAAGTGGTAAAGTAAACATGAAAAAGGTTTTTTGTTTAAAGAAAAGAAAAAATAGATGGACGTATAAATGAATGATAATTAAATCAGCTAGATGGATGGATGGTGGTACAGAGCAGCCTGAGGCGATGTTGGAAAACACTCCAGCAACATTACAGCCTTTTCTGATCCGTGTGTGTGTGTGAGTGTGAGTGTGAGCCTCATGGTGCTCAGTCCTCAAGACTTAACCACTTCTGACATCCTGCTGTGCTGCAATGGGAAATGCTGCACTCACATCCTCTCAAGACTGCTATGAGTTAGTGTGTGTGTGTGTAAACTTAACCCCTTATTCTGATCAGCCTGATCTCAAGAGAGATCAACGCATTAAAAGGTGCTTCTACAATTTTGTATTTGTTTTACAGTCTTAAGCTTAAGTCACCAAAATGGGACGCACTTACGACAAACGACAAGAGGCAAACATATTTTCAATTACATTTTCTGTTCTTCAACCTGAAAACAGATCCATTTCACATATTTTATTAATAAACATTTCTACCTTATATTTCTCTTACTATTTTTATTGTCACTGCTGCTGTGCACCAAAATACCAGGACAAATTCCTTGTATATTCTGATTCTATGCCAGAACAAAGAGCATTACACACTGCGGTGATTTTGTTTTTTATCTGACACGAGAAGCATCTAGAAAACAGAATGTGGATATATCAGAGGGACAATGTGATAAATGAGCTGGAGGATTTGTACAAAACACTCTAAAAGCCTTAAACATAATTAAAACCATCTTCCCCGCAGAGCTCCTCGGAGTCTCATGTTATTTTCACGTTTTTGTTCAGAAAAGCTTCGCTCCACACAGCCGCCATTGTGCCGCCCTGCCCGAGACGGTCCTCTGTCTGCAGTGAGGGATGGACGGGCGACGGCATCAGTCAACACATGACAAGGTCAGACCTCCACACCACCAATATTTATGGAGCAGGATACACAGAGTGGAGACGGATGGGACGAGGTGTTTCAACCCCTCACACACACACAAATACACACTGGGAGTCTGCAGCCAGTAAGAGCTGCAACTAATGATTTGTTTCATTATCAATTTATCCGTTTTTTTTTCTATTAATTTATCAATTCTATCCAAGCTGTTTCCTTTAAATGTCTTGTTTTGTGCGGCCGACCGTCCAAACCCAAAAATATTCAACTTTCAATCATGAAAAGCAACAAATCATCAGCAAAGCATCAGAATTTATCGTTCAGCATTTCACTTTACTTTTATTTTGTCGTACAGAGTTCTCCTCATACTGGAGCAGTTTCTCAAGCACGTCAAGAACTTCACTCTCTGATCCAGACATCTTTCAAATTCACTGTCAAAACCTGTGGTCAAAAATGAATAATCGTAATGTGTTTGTCATGACGGGACTGGAATGTTTATTTTGTCCAGGCGGGTGAAAGGTGAAGATGAAAAAGCCCTGAAGAAGAATTAACTGTTGAGATACACAATAACATTATACTGTTAGTGTGCAATTACAATGTTTTGCATTTTTATGAAGAACATCACATTTTTTCAGTGCAGCTTACAGACAATTAAAGTACTTGACCTCCTCAAAAGTAGGGATGCACCGAAATGAAAATTCTTGGCTGAAGCCGAAACCAAATATAAAAACTATAAAAACTTTTCTAAATACTGAACAAGGTTTTTCACATTTTTTCCATTTATTTTGCCACATTTTACCACTGCATAAATTAAATAGTCGAAAGGGTCCGATAAATTAAATTAACTAATTAACTTTAAAATGCTTCCTCACTGCCGCCATGTCAACGTAATCGATCAGTAAAAGTTTGAACAGCTTGTAAAGCTCCTACATTTTAAATATTTACATGAATGAATTTACAATAAACCTACAACACTGGCTTGATATGATGCTTTAATGAGAGTTATACCTCTGGATAAGGAACTTAAAGGATCTAAAAACTCTGCTGTTCTGCAACAATTGTTTTGGTTTTCCAGATAAAGCAACCTTAGTGTTTGCAGCAGATTATATGAATACAGAAAATTCAGCCAATAACGGCAGGTACTGATGGTTTAAAATGAATTAACTATGTGACAGTGACATATGATGGTTTCTGTTTGGCTCAAAGACTTTGATGGGAAGAACAGAAACTCCTTAAAGATGCTGATTTCTGTTTAAAATCAGGTAAGAGAAGGAAATAAAGACGGGCTCCTCCTCTCAAGTTACAACCTCGCATCTTCTAAAGCAGCTTTAACGGATGTGAGCAGATAGCGGTGACACTGTCCCTTACATATTACATTTCACAGATAAACAATAAATAATCACTTTTCAAAACCAAACCATCAGCTATCTCTCTTCACAACGACCTCAAAAACACATTCATATATCAATATTATCCTAATAAAACATGACTGTCTGCATTCTGCGATCATTACTGCCTCGCAAACGTCGTAAATTACTTCAAATCTCACGGCTGATTGAGTAATTTAACAGACTCGGCCGCCACTCTGCCCAACATAATTTCCAGATAAGCTGGTGAAAAACCTCACAGCTAATAAACATAAAGTACATTTATCAGCGCTACAGAAAACACAGCGTGACTGTCTGCGTCTCCGGGATAGGGCCGGCTGATGTTAGGGAATGAATTAGGTTGTGCAGATTAGCCAGGCTATCGGAGAGCGATCGTATTTCAGCGCCTTATTCCACGAGCGATTCGGCTCCGTTTCCTTCGTTTAATATATGGAGAGCATAGAATCGATAAGGGTAGAACAGCCAGCCATCAATCACACGATGATAAGGCATGCAGAGCAGGCTTTTATGCGCGTCAGACAGCAGGCGGTAATAAGAGGCTGCGGGTATGTATTTATGTGTCTGTGAGAGAGGGAGAGGAAAATGGAGACAGTCAGTGTGTGTGACAGAGAGAAAAGACAGTGAAAGGCCAGTGTGTGTGTTTCTGCATGTACTATCAAGCAGAGGAAAAACTACTGAAAAGTTACGGACTACTAAAATAACCCAGAACAAAAACCTCTCCAGTGAGCTGTGACAGATTTCACAGGCCACCTTCTTCAAAAGGATGCATCCTAAGAACGGATATAGTTTAAAAGGAGTAAAGTCTGGTGGGCTGACGTTTTTAAAAAAAAAAAACTACCTGTACGTTCAGGTCGTTCTCGTCATCTCGCAGTCAGACATGTGGACGTCTATCAGGAGGAAGTTGACAAACTGTCAGAGGTGACACTCTGGTCAGGCTGTCTCCCCCTCTCTGCCTGTCTTGATAATGATGCACAGTTATCCATCTGTTAGGTAACCCAAGGTCGAGATTATCTTTATTTTGCTTTATTACAGACAGAATCACTGGCTCCGTGTAGAAAGTGTTGCATGTGGCTTTAATGATTTGAACCAACATCCAATAGAGTCTTCACACATGTATAGAGGGGTGAATAATAACCTTATTTGGACACTCAGTGAGTCGCTGTAGGAAGGATAAATATCGCCAGAGAGGAAGTGTTCTTCACATTTTGGTGTTGGCATTTTAACTGTTCACACGTTGTATGCTGGCACTGGATCTCCTTGTCCAACAACCTCTATCAGTCTCTGAAATTAAACGTCTTCATCACACCTGAACCTGGCTCACTTTATTTTCACAACAGTAACCCCTTGTTGTGTCTGGCTAATATTATAAGATGAGCATGAGCCTCCAAATTAAAACGACAAAATACATCATTTGTAATTTTCTGATCTGAAGCGACAGCGCGTCATCATCTCTCAGGGTCTTTCAAAATGGTTTCAAAAATGATTTAAACGTAAGCACTGTCTGATCTGACACCAGTTATGATTTGGCATGCAAACACCTTGGTCAGGGTTAAAAAAAAGGCCGTGGTTTGAGTTGAAAGAACTACTGCGATCCTTCGTTGTTTTGGGTAAAAGAAACCAACGTTGGCCGTCGATTCTGTGGCTCTAAAGCAGCTTCCAACTTTGCTCCTGACAGACACTCATAATTCCCACACAGCCTTTTTGCCTTTTTGTTTAACTGATATTTACATAAAGGTTCATTGTGTAATATTTAAGATTATCTATTGACATAAACGCAATATAAGATCCATAACTATGTTTCCAGTGGTGTATAAAGACCTTAAATAATGAACCGTTGTTGATGTTTTTATTACCTGAGCCATTTCTATCTAAATACACCGCGGGAAGTCGCCATGTTGCGCTATCATGTTTCCACAGTAGCCCAAATGGACAAGCGGCATTAACAGAGCACGTTTCATTACTATGTAGAATACGTATGAAGAAGAATAAGTATCAATCAATCAATTAAAATTTATTTATAGAGCTGTACAGTAAAACAATAAATGAATACATAAGACACTAAAAACACAGCTCACACGACGCATAAAATACAAATAAAAACAATAACAACCATGCAATAAAACAAGAAAATCAATACAACAAGAAATGTCAACGTCAGTTTTCAAAGGCCGGGGAAAAGAGGTAGGTTTTAAGAAGAGACTTAAAAACAGACAGTGAAGATGTCTAATGTGCAGAGGTAGATCGTTCCACGGTTTAGGAGCCGCTACAACAAAAGCTCGGTCCCCCTTTGAGCTTGCGCTTAGCTTTGGGCACAGTTGGGAGCAGTTGATCGGCTGACCTGAGAGAACGGGTGGGTCTATAGGGGTGTAGCAGCTCAGAGATGTAGGGTGGAGCAAGACCATTAAGACACTTAAAAGCAAATAAAAGAATCTTAAAATGGATCCTGTGATGTACCGGCAGCCAGTGGAGTGAGGCTAAAATGGGGGAAATGTGCTCATATTTACGCGTTCCAGTTAAAAGACGCGCTGCAGCGTTCTGTACCATCTGGAGGCGAGCAATAGAGGACCCACTGACACCCACGTACAGTGTATTGGCTACCGTAGCTTCTCTGTCGCGTTTACCTGGTAAATGTGACCCCAGGTGATACTGTTGGTTAAAAAATAAATAAATAAAAAAGACTGCTTGAACATACGATTAACTAAACTGACCGGTTCACAATAGACATAAAGGACATAAAACTTTAAAATGCATCTCAAGAGGCAGAGAATGAAAGAAGTAGCAGCTTCAAGAGAAGACGCATCTATGCAGCCTCAACAATTAAAGGTACGATAAAATAGCAACACCGAGTGAAACTGTGTTAGGGCACACTGCAGTTACATGACAAAAGTCCTGCATCACTAGCGGTGTGAAGAAATATTTTAAAAAGCAACATCTGGTTAATCTCTGCTGGTCCTAATGTCTCTTTTTACAGGGTAGATAGATTTTAATTTTAGTGTTATGTATTTGGGAAACTTGCTGAACTGGGCTGAAAAGAGCAAGACAGATATTTACTGCAAATTCTTTATACCACTTCATAAATTTATGTTATAGAATAATTGACTTTCTCTCTGAGAAAAATACCTGAAAAACTTGAAATCATACGTGAATATTAACTGATTGTGTTACTTATTATTATATTTGCAGGAGAGCTTTGTTCTATTTTACTCTTTCTTCCAACACACTGGACTCTTATGAATCATTATAAATTACTAAAAGACCTGACCCACCTTAAAATACCTTGGCTTTGGCTGAGCTAAAACCACAGATCATAAGAACGTATAATCTTAAAGGACAATCATGGACCTTTAAACATACCGCCTCCTTAACCTCCTCTGGCTCTGACATTTCTTAAAAACATCAACATATGTCAACTTGTTTCTTCAAGTCAACCTACAGGTAACTAACCATCACCAGTGTTTAAAAATCTGTTAAATGGTTAAAGTAGCAGGTGGATTCAGGGATTTCTCAGCCGCCGTGGCCGGTGGCCAACAACGTTAGAACTCCCTGCTCTGATTAACATACACACAGCGGGCTGAGAGACGAGCTGCTTCAAAGCCTGAGTGATCAGATTACCTGTTAGCATTAGCATATTAGCCCGGAGCGCAGGGTAGGACAGCCTCAGAAGCCTACCTAATATCATTTAGCTTTTAGCATTAGCATATTAGCGAGGCGCTAAGAGGTGTGCGGCGCTGATACTGAGATGACATTGGGGTTTGACATTGAGATTGTGCATTGAGCTGCACTGATCACACACACACAGAGAGAGAGAGAGAGAGAGAGAGAGCAGACAGGCTCGGGTTGATGAGACATGATCTGATCAAAGAGTCTTTGTAATAATGATGATCAAATTGTCTCCATTCAGACAGGCGAGAGAAACTAGTGGTGTGACTGTGTTCCCCGAGGTGTGTGTTTGTCTTTTGCTTTCTCTCTCTATTTTCTTACAGCTTTTATATTAAGCAATAAAAAAGCAACTCTCTCTCTCTCTCCTTTCTCTCTTTAATCTCTTCCCTTCCCTTCTCGTATTTCCTCCCTCTCTCTCACCTGGCTTTCCTTTCTTTTTCTTCACACCGCTCCATCCCCTAAACTCATCCTCCTCCCTCATTTTCTCTCGCATATTCTTGTTCTGCATCTTTAAACCACGTGCGTGTGAAGCTGGCTGAACTGTTTTGGCCTTTCGTCCACACTAGGCCGGCGATTTTCACACCTAAAAAAAAAAGGAAAATGTCTCCAGAGTGGATACATCTAAAAATGCTGGTTTTGCGGGAAACTTCTAGAAAACAATAACCTGAGTCAGCTCAGACACAGCTGTGAGGAGTGTGGCAGCAAAGTTAAGAGACTGACCCCTAAACTTCCCTGTGATTGATCGTTTTAAATGTCAATACACAACGCAGGTGCACTGTTTGAGTGTTTACTTTGTCAGGTGACTTTGATATCAAGAAATACAGATTTCATTGCCACTTCAGTGCAGCAGGAGGAATCACAGTTCACCTTGGGAACAGGCGGCATCAATGAGTATAAAATCACTGTTTTATACTCATTCAGTGGTTGTACAGCAGAAACCAGTGTTGGGCAAGTAACTTGAAAAATGTAATTAATTACTTCACACTCGAATTACTCCTCAGTAAAAGCTCCAGCAAAGGTGACTTCCAGCACCTATAAACATTTTCTCTATTCAACACATGTAGAAATTAAAATTAGACAATGTAGTTTAACACGCAGTGAGCTTTTGTTTCTATGATAGACAGCACATGAAGTAAAGGACTAGAAAGGTAAAAGCAGCAGGCTTCCATCCAACTTCTCTCTTGTGTGTGTTTTATATGTATTTTTTCATGTGTCTGTCTGCTGTGCGCGTGGCGATTACTGTGTCTCCTCCCTGGATCCGCATCCGCTCATCAAACCCTGCAGTATTTCTACCTCAGTTATTCGGTCACATCGTTCAGCAGTACCTTAAGGCCTAGCTACTGATTTTTCTAATCTCACTCTGTTCTGCCTACCCGCTCTCAGCCAGCCACGAGCAGCCTCATTCGTTCTCCATCCGCCATTGCTCACCGCCCATGGCCCTTCGCCTTCCCCAGCAGGATCGCCACCTCCCCCGCTTACAATAAATAATCTTTTATTGTATTACACTTCCTGGTTTTAGTCTCCTCCTGGGTTCTGCCAGTCGTAACAGAATGTAGGCTTACCAGTAGCTAACGTTAGCCAGACAGCTCAGACAACAGAGCTTAATAAGACAACTTCTTACCAACAGAAGCGGTTACTTCCACCCGTACGACTAGCTAACACATCCATGAACGCACAAACCAATATCAACCCGCATTCAAACTCCCAGCGTGACAGCGGATAAGTGTGTAAGTGTAAATGTGATTATGAACTGCATTGCAGTAATTTAAAACAGTAATCCCTTAAACAACTTGTTACAAAAAACTAAATATTACTGTGACGCGAAGGGGCAGAACAGAGCTGTTTTCCTGTGTGGACGTAGATCTTTACTAAAACAACATGAAGTGCTAGTTTCACACACATGATCTGCATTTTCTGATTTAGTCACTTTAGTGCGGAGGCAGTCTCAGACCTCCCTACCTCCCGCTCACACCTCTTTATCTCTCCCTCTCTCTCCCACTCATGTTGCCACCAATAGTGTGTTGCTGCTGGTAATGGGATTCAAAGGCCTGGATCGCCCATCAGACCCAATCAATAGGCCTTTCATTGGCCGCCATCTCTCAGCGCCTTACAAAGAGCAGCCTGTGTGTGTGTGTGTGTGTGTGTGTGTGTGTGTTAGCGTCCTCTCGCCTCACTGATCTCCCCGGGGTTCCGGAAAGACCTGTGCTTATTCGCTCCACGCGCCCTAAAACACACATATAGACACACACACGTACACACACATATATATACACACACACACACACACACACACACACACACACACGCCAGCTGGACCAAATATTCAATTGGGAGAGCAGCTCCACTCCACCCACTGCTGCCCTGGAGCTGTGTGTTTGTGTGTGTTTGTGTGTGTTTGTGTGTGTGTGTGTGTGTGTGTGTTTCTGTGTGTGTGTGTAAGAGAAAGCAATATAGGAAAAGAGAGAGAGTAACAGAGTGTGTGAGTATGTGTGTGAGAGACAGAAATGGAAAAACAAAGAGACAGACAGACAGACAGAAGGTGAGAAAAACAAAGAGCTACTCTGTTACATTCGTATAAACTAGTTTTGCACAACTAGAGCATGATAAACGGATGTGTCTGATAATAATCTATATTTTTCTTCTTGTCAACAAATCAACAGTGAGTCCTGTGTGTGAGGAAGAAGAGATATCAGTCTTTTTCCTCAGAAGAGCTCCATTGTCAGCTGACAACTGGGCTGCACTGGGTTCCTTCTTCACCACACACACCGTCCTGCTGCCCCAAATACTCAATAGAGCATCACAAGTGGATTCATCCGCCGCTGAAAATAGTCCCCAACAAATGCACTATTTCCTACTACAGTGAGCAGCTGTTTCAGTAAACGACTGAGCCTTTTTTTTTTTAACATGAAACTAAATATCTGTGTAAAGCTGCAACGTTTAGTCCATTAAGCAATTAGTCAATCGACAAAAAAATCAATTAGCAACTATTTTGACTAATGTTATTTTTTCCAAGCAAACGTGCCCAATATTTTGAGCTTCTTTAATGTGAGGTAATGCAGCTTTTCTTTGTCATATGTGACAGTAAATAAAAACAAAACAAAATTTCAGCTTTGGGACTGTTGGGGAGAAAAAAAACAAGAAAACTGAAAACACCACCCTGGGGTCTGAGAAATCGCAGTTTTAAAGTCGATAAATCGATTATTAATAAAATAATTGGCAGATTAAACGATAATGGAAATAATCATTAGTTACAGGTAGAGCTGCACGATAATGTAATATTATTCTTTTCTGCGATATATACATTATAAAAAATACAGGAATTTCCCACTCTATTTGAAAAGAATTTAGCATAATTATGATGTGATTTTGTAGGGAAAATGCACAGAAAATAAAAATAAATAAGTAGAAATATTTCTTTTTAGTTTCAAATCTTTTTGAGTGCAAACTATCCTTTTTTTAAACATATTTTTTTTTTTTAAATGATAAAAATAAAAGAGCAGCTATACACCAGCCCCCTGAGTGGTTTACAAAAGTTGCTTTTCTTTTTGCAACCAAATCCACCGTTTCTGTGGTTTTCTCCTGTTCCTCACCTATTTTCAAGTTGTCGACGGTGGGGCCGAACTGATCAAAAACAATATTGCGGTTGGTGGTGTGGTGCGCTGTGCTTGCAGAGCCTACTTGTCACTTACTATCAGCAAACACCATGTATCCAAGAACCCTTAAACTGAAGGAAATTATGTTTTATCAGACAGACTTCTCTTGTAGATTAGTCATGGAAAATCTGCCGATTTCCTTTTGTATCGAGCAGCAAAAAAGTTGAGGTGTTTGAGTTCATTTGACTTGCTTGACATTACGTTGTTCTGCGATGTGAATGTTGCGCGTGGGCACATTGCGATGACGATGCTGAAACAATATGTTGTGCAGCCCTAGTTGCAGGCATGTATTTGCGACCCCTTTCTAAAAATCCACATCTTCAGTAGGAACTAATGGCATTTGGGGCAATGAGCCACATATCTGGATAATGACTGGTGGGGCTTATGAGTAAACATTCTTGTCTATCTTCACCTTGCGCCCAAATTGGATCTGAAGAGTTGTCAACAAACATGGTACATTTTGTGCCAAGAGAATCAAAGCGGGATGCCCTCGTAAGAAATGTAAGAACTCGTAGGCTACTTTTCAGTAGCCTTGCCAACGTGACTTAGACTGTAAGAGGGTAATTAGAGACAGTAGGGAAGCATGCTGGCACTACTGCATGACCCTCGCCTTGTACATGGTAGCAGAGGAAGCTTTTCTACAGGCAGCTTGAGATCACAGTAAAGCAACATTTCAACAGGATATTTTTTTAAATCGTGTGACCAAACAGGTTTAACATGTGTTTTCCACATTGTTGGGGTTATAGACTTTTCATTTGTTGACACAATATTAATATTTATTTATTAGGCAGATACTTTAGAATATAAAATAACACCTGTCTATTCTATGTCTTGGTATTTGAGTGGTTATATTTAGGCTGCGTTCAGACTGCAGCCCAAAGTCACCCAAATCTGATTTATTTGTTCCTTTGTGACCTCAGATCAGAATGTTTGAACAGCCCAGGTCACATGGAATCTGATCTTTTCCAGTTCGGATTTGGGCCACTTTCATACAGGTCGGACTTTTTTAAATGAGTGACCTCAGTTTGGACAGTCAGATCAGACTTCATGCGTCCCGTGCATGCACCTTCTCCAGGAGAAAACAGAGAGCGTTGAAGGGCTTATCCTCGCTGTACAGAGCCAGAAGCTGTAACGAATGCAATGAAAAGGACAGAAAGTGGTGAACATTTGTCATAAATTGGAAGACATACAGGAAATCGGGAGCACTGTGACCCCCGAAGGAAACCTGGAGAGGGTAATGAAAAACGTGAGTCTCCCATGTAAACCGTGACTGTTAGTAAGTATGCGCTAACCTCCATGTTTTCTTCACAGCGTGTTGCGTGTGATGTCGTATTATTATTTTGCACACGTGAGCCACTTTCAGGCTGTGACCAGTCCACTTCTGGAGTTCTAACTTTATTGTTGAAGAGTTTACAAAAGGAAAGATTCACTGATTCTTCAAATGTATGTGGGACTAATTCAGTCTATTTATCATTATCCAACACAAGCTTGCACCTTAGGCTACTAAAGCTTTGGTTAAAGTTTGTTATAAATTATAGTATGGTTAGTTAGATATTAAAAAAAGTCAACAGTGACCTGAAGCACGGGATGGGACGTGTTGATTTTGTTTTTTAAATTTCAGTTTTAAGCTTTGGTTCGGTAAAACCACAACTTTTACTTAACCAAGTGTTTAAGTGGCTCAAAGCTAACAACACATGGGGCGCAGGATGTGAACCCCTTGTGCTTTGACTCCTCCCTATGTCTTTTGTTTAGTACGTAAATGTCACACTTCCTAAATTAGAAAAACATTGCCAGAGATTGTTTTCTAGTCGTCAGTTCCATTTCCTCAAAAATGTCTTTGGCGACGCAAATTAGTAAAACGTTAACACATTTTGTCAGAGAGAGAGAGAGAGAAATATGAAAAGAAAGAAAACTCAGAAGAAGCAGAGATTGATATAGAGACAGACAAAGAGGAGAGAGAGAGAGAGAGAGAGAGCACATCTCTCTGCTGTAATCAACAAAACACACACGCACAATTATACACCCAAACACACACACTAATAACTACAAAGTGCAAGTGTGACTATCAACACACACACACAAACACAGAGTCGGTTAGCTAACACGCTATCAACAGCGTAGCAGTTCAAAGTCCTATTAGCGATGCTTTTTCATCCTCTTGCTTTATTTAACGAGACGTGCCAATTAGGAGCCGGGAATTCTAATTGAAGCTAACCGCCGCTAACGTTAGCACTGCTGGCACCCACAACAAAGTCGACACCTGTAAACAAACCAAAAACAAACACACACGCAAAATATCTAGATAAGGCAACATGGTGTGTGTGTGTGTGTGTGTGTGTGTGTAAATCCGTGTGCATGATGCTGTTCTGCAGGGACGGATATGGAGATGCTGATTTGGAAATCTGTCTAGGAACATGCAAATATATGCAAATAGAACCTCTGGGTGTGTGTGTGTGTGTGTGTGCGTGTGTGCGTGTGTGTGTGTGCGCGTGTGTAGCTAAAACACATGCCTACTGTTGTGCATATATGTTTGCATTTGTAGACTTTTATGCAAATACAATCTGTTTGTTTGTCTTAGTGTGTGTGTGTGTGTGTGTGTGTGTGTGTACACACTTAGCATTGTGCATCAATTGGTTTTTACGTTGATATGCGATGTCTGTGTGTGTGTGTGTGTGTGTTCATGTCTCATTTCGTTGTACTCTTGAATGCATTTTTGATGAGTGAGTGTGTGTGTGTGTGTGTGTGTGTGTGTGAAGCCCATATGTTTGCCATAAAGAGTGTGAGTAATTGTCAAAGTGCTTCTCATCTATGTGTGTTTGTGTGTTTCTATACAGTGACGCTGCACTCGCTGATCTATAGGCGCTTGGGTTGTTTTGTAGGATGTGTGTGTGTGTGTGTGTGTGTGTTAAAAATTTAAGAAACACACAGGAGGAGTGTTTCTATTTAGTAGAATAAAGAAATGAAGATAGAGAGATTAAAAGAAGAGAAGAAGAAAAGGGAGCAAGTGCGGGGCAGATGGTCAGAAAATAACAAACAGATAAAATGGCAGGAGAATGAAAGGAGAGAGCGGAGACGGTAAAAGAGAAGGAGGAGGAGAAAGGAGATGCAGATGGGAACAAATTGGAACACAAAAAGAGAAATCAGGATAAAAGCAGAGAAGATGAAATGGGAAACAGTCTGTGTTCGCTACAGTGTTTGTGTGCTCATCCCTCAGCTCATTGTTATTTTCCCATCATCCCTCTCTAACATCATCGCTCTGTGGTTGCAGGATCCAGTAACCACTGACCTTTGACAAGTATGTTCTTACTCTACTGTCAAGCTCAGTACTGGTCACTGTGAATGACAGCTAAATATAAATAAAACAATATCCAGTAAATATACTTTTGCACTGGTCTACCAGCCCCACATAATAATCACTAATACATAAACACAGTAGATGAACGCTGAATGCTGTATTTTGGCTTGTCAGAAGTTACTGTAGCCGTTTTCCCATCAACGTTTTTTAATTAGCATTTTGAAGTATCGCATCAGAAAAGGTTGATGGAAATGGCAAAAATCCTTAATTTCGCAAAAATGTTTTTACGCTCGCTTGAGGTGGTTTTTGCCTTTATCGAAAAAGAGTAAATGCGCTAAAGAGATTGAAACACTTTTTCCGAATAAGTTCTGACGTAGCGAACTTGTGACTCACGTCTGATCAGCTGTTTCTGCTGTCAAACGGGGTTATCACCGCATATTTTTGCTGAATCTCAGTGAATGGTACTTCTACTGAGTGTAATAAAATATTAACAACTCTAAACGTTCATAAAATATATATACTTCGAATCATGTATCCCCATTGATGAAGTCCACAAAGGATATTATAGCGTTTAAAAGCATTATTTGGAGGTGCACGCAAAACTGTCTCTTTAAAAAGGACAAGTGTTGCAGTATGAGAGTCCTACCTGAAGAGAGGCTGTGAAGTCTTCATGTTACGCCGTACGAGAACCACATACAACATTATTTATCAAACCGGGTCGGACTGGATGAATTTAGCGTGTGGAGGAAACACATGTGACAACGTCCGGTTTTCAAAATAAGGTGTCTATATAAGAGAGGATATTTAGCTTATAGCTATTTTTTCTAAACAACCTCTGAATGATCTTCTCAACACGAACATTGATAAGCTCTTGTGTTCAAATCCCAATGTCTGCCCTAAAATCCGAACCGGTTTCAGGACTTCCTCGTGAACTTTGTGCACACATAGTTCTGTAATCCTCGACTCTTTAGATAACTATACACAATTATTCATGTAACAAGATGAAATAAAGCATGAATTAAGCTGACAGGATCACATTTAGATTTATTTAACAGTAACACATTCATGCTTTGATTATATAAAGTGTCATAGACGACGACCAGTAAGCAGTGATTTGGTGGTTTCTACTTTAAAACAACGAAATTTGAAAAGTAAAATGGGGGAATCGTCCAAGTACTTCCTATAGCACTCAGTTCCTGCCTTGCACTGCACTGTAATTTTTACTGTCGTGTTTTCATTTTCTATTTTAAAATTATATTCAAATGTCTTCTTATATTTCCCTAGCTTGCTTTTATGTTTTATGTAAAGCTCTTTTAATTGCCTTGTTGTTAAAATGTGCTATACAAATAAACTTGCCTTGAGGCAGTGTAAATCATTATTCTATTGCGTTATTTGTACTACATGCCATATTAACATATTAATTAAAGGTAATAAAACGAGTTCTGAATCTGAAGCATTGGTTTGAATAGAACAACAGATTTGTGTTGTCTTCAGATGAGTGAAAGTGTTGCTCTTAGTTGAGAATCTGCTTTAAACAGAGTCAACGTTCAAACTTTGTAGCAGCAGTAGGTGAAATGATGCTGCTGTTAAAACACATGAGCACATCCATATGCATGTATGCAAATATGCGTTCACACAGCCGTGTGTGCACTGTGTGTGCAGACATGTCATTTCACGTAGCACTCCTGCACTTTTATACTTAAATGTACATAAGCTTTGACAGTGTGTGTGTGGACCATTGTATCTTGGTGAGCACCATTTTTTAGACCTTTAGAGGGTTGGTTGAGGGTCAAGACTTAGTTTTAAGGTTAGAGTTAGGTAAGGGTTTCCATGAGGGGTAAAGGAATACATTTTGTTAATCAGGGTCCTCACAAAATTATAAATGTGCGTGTCTGTGTGTTTCTCACCAGGTGTGTGTCCAGGTACACCCTCAGGCTCTCCAGATCCTGTCTGGGCTGCGTCCAGTTTTCTGTGCTGTCCAGCGCCTCCTGCAGCCACAAGATGAACCCGTCCAACTGCTGCACAAAACACTGGGGACGAGAGAGGCAGAGGGACACAGAGAGAGAGAGAGAGAGAGAGAGGATTCAGTCAGATGATTAAAAAAAAAATGTTAATAGCATGAATAAACACTGCTGTCCTGAGCTGCGGGAGTCGCGTCCAAACACGACACACACACACAAACTCTGCAGAGGATGGAGAGAGAGAGAGAGAAAGAGTACAAAAAGGCATATAAGACTAGAGCAAAATAAATCAGTAGTCAAAATTTTAATTGTTGAATCGAAGGAAAATCCTAACAAGGTAAAAAAGAAATCCAACAGGTAATGGCATGCAACAGGGAGAGAGAGGGAGAGTGGAAAGGGAGAAAAAGCAACAGATTGGAAGGAGGAGAGGAAGAGGAAAGGATAAAACACTGGAGAGGAGAGGAGGAGCGGCTGGACGGGGTTTCAGAGCTGATACCAGATGAATTAATTCAAGGACAGAAAGGGAACAAAAAACGAGACCCGCAGGACGAAACAGTTAAACACACATTAGGGTAAATACACAGAGATCCAGCCAGAGATACAGGGGGGGAAATAAAGGAGAAGAAAGGAAGAAGGAAGACAGCGAAAAGTGAAAAACAATATACAATATAGGAAGGTAAAAAGAGAACATTTGGACTGAGAGAGGATAAAAAGAGACAATAGATGAAAAAAGACGAGAGACAGTTGAGGGAAACATGTTGCAAACAAATCCAGAAAAGAAATAAAATGGAGAAGGAAAAGAGGAGAAAAGGAGCGACAAAAAGAGTAAAAAGACAAACTAAGAAAGAAACAAACTCTGCAAGAGTAATGAAAGATAAAACCGGAACTGAAAAGAAGTAGAAAGATAAAAAAAAAAATGGGAGGAGGAGGAAACAAACATTGCAAATGCAAGAGGAAGAGGAAGAGGTTGGAAAGATAACAAGAGATGGAGAGGGGAGAGGAAAAGGAAAGACGAAAAGAAAGCAAAAAGAGGATGAAAAAGACAAAATGAAAAACAGGAAATTAAGACTGACAGAAAGAAAGAAAGAAAGAAAGAAAGGGTTGGAGAGACAGAGAGTAAGAGATACACTGAGATGAAGACAGAATGAGAAGGGGATGAAAAAGAGATTGGCATGAATGACACTTGAACATGTATGTCTCCATCGCTGGCAGGTTGCCCTTCGTGAGAGCGCACAGACAGACGGACAGAGGAGACGACAGGAAACACAACAGGCCGCTCGTTGCTTGGTAGAAAGCTACTGCCATCTACTGGCTGAGAGGAGGATTAAGGAGGAGATGAAGTGCAAAACTGAAAAATCTCCGCCTGAAACTCACCAATCCAAATTACAGAGACTCAGAAAAAAAAAATCTTGTTGTTTAAGTTCATATCCTGATTTTGTTTGGGGTGTAAAATGTTGGAAGAACAGGAGAATCCACGTGTCTGGTCCACTGTTGATACCCCCCCCCTCCCGCCCAACATTAGATCTCCATCCCTCCTGAAGAGGAGCAGAGGACACAGCTTAAAGGAGATGTTTAAACCTTCAGTCGTGAAGGAGAGATGGAGGTGAAGAAGAAGAATGACATAAGAAGATCAGAGAAGAAACCGTTTTTTTAAGAGGCGAAACAAAAAAGAGAAGAGGAAGATCAAAAATGTCTGTACACCGACAGCCTGTTAAATTCTTCACGTGAGATAGTGACTGAAGCGACAGACGATGTCTCCAACACCTGCAGCATCATGTGTTTGAGGTGACATGAAATTAAAAAAACCTCAAGCACGCTGTCCAAGAACTCTAAAATAAGCGTGCGGTCGTCCCGAAGGGAATGAGGCACATTACGTTCTTCGCAGTTTAAGGGGTAAGGTAAGGGGTAAGTCATGTTTTATAACACTGTACAGATTATTTTAAGAGATTGTTAATTTTTGTTCTTTATATTGATGTAAATTACATACCTAGAGGAGGTTAAATCTGGACAAAGATGAAGTGCAACTGTCAATTTACATAAATCATTTAGGCTATGATGCTAGCTAACTTAGCCAACTACCAAGCTGTGTGTGTGGTAACAAGTGTTTTTATATATCTAGTGTCATCATTGCAGAGGATGAGTTTTACATCGCTTTTATCCAAAGCGAGAAACAACACACAAGCATCAAATACAACAACTGACAATACATACTAGTAAGAGCAGCAATAATTTACATTTATTCATTTAGCTGACACTTTTATCCAAGGCAATTTAAAATTGCTATATGTGTCAGAGGTCGCACGCCTCTGGAGCAACAAGGGGTTCGGTGTCTTGGCCCCCCCCCCCCCCCCCCCCCCAGACTCAAGAACAGTCCAGTAAACGCACTGTTTGTCCATTATCAGACCAACACAACTCAACTGGGAATACTAGCCTGTGGTGCTTGTACATAACGCAAAGAAGCTCCTGTTACACATGCATCATCCCTAAAGTCCTGTCCTTATAGAGCGGTTTCAAGGTTTGATACAAAATACAACACGGACATACGAGAGCTTTAGAGCTCCTGAACGGTGGATTTTAGGGGGTTTAATTTTGATCTGCGTAGAAATTGTGGTTTGACTGCAAACAAGCATATTTTGCAAAATGAGGACTCCTCAGACTCCTTCCTACGTCCTACGTTCCCTGTCCTAAAATATAAAACATCTTCTGAAAGAAACATAACGCCATGTTGCCATTTTTTTTTAACATAAAGACAACGAAACTGTTTCAAGTAAATAAAATTAAACAATATATACAACAAAACATTACATTAGAGACTTTAGCTTGATGAACTGGTTGTGTTTCTCAGAACATGTTATTTTCTGTATGAATTTATTCAGTTCTGAGAACCATTTTGACAAGGAGAGAAAGCAATCTGATTTCCATGTTAAAGCTTACGCATTTTCTCGCAACGGCAAATGCAATCTGAGTGAATTTAACAAGAGCGTCGCTCCTGCGATTAAGATCAGTGAAGTTAACATAACTCAGGCGAAGGAGACTCCTGTAACAGAGCACATGGTAGTCTCTCCACGAGTGCTGTGGTTTCACACGTAACCACGCAGCATGGTTGTTTGTGCAACATCTAAAACACATTTCAGATTGCATTGTTGTATTTATGTAGCTTCTGAGGTGTGAGAGAGAGCCGGTGGAGAAAACTGTGGTGAATAATTCTGAACCTTAAATTAATTGCCGCACAAACACTGTCTTGACACAAAGCTTCTCACAAGGCCTCATCTAAAGTCCGAGTCCAACCTTTCTTTTCACTTATGTATGTTTGGCTGAGGGCACTTTTGCATTAAGTGTTAGCAACCTCTTTATCAGTGGAATGTTTTTAATGAACATATCTGCAAAGCTGCAAAATGTTCACAGATGATATATTTCATTTGTTTGAAACTAAAGCATGATTATCGTGTTTATGGTTATGAAAATATTATTAATGCTGTTCAAATCACCATTACAAACGTGATTTATTTGTTTCCTGGTCAGCTGTCTAAAAAATTCTTGGATGATTATAGGAAGAGATTCTGGTCGTAACTTAAAGAAACCGAAGTTGACCATTGGTAGGAAGTGAACAGTCTTTGGTGTAAGAGTCACGTGCTTTTTGGCCCCAACCTTTCATCTCAGCCTCCTTCCTAAAAAGTTGTGTTGCTCCAAAACAATTTAAAACTCTCAGAGCTGCAAGAGGTGCTGTCACTTCAACATCAATATATAACTTCATTTGCTAAAAACAAAAATATTAAATCAATGCATAATAATAAACTAATACTGTGTGCTGTAATGAGCAGCAAGAGGTAAAACACATACCATACATAGTTTATTTTCATTTATTAAATCAAATCTGTTCTCGATACCATTCAGTATCTGAGCGGTTTTGCATCTCTTGTATATTCTACCAGTCTGTGGTTTCAGCAGGCAGATGCTTCCACAGAGAAAAGCACTGCGAACACAAACACACAAAGGTCAGCGTGGAGCTGCAACCTGGATTTTATGTAGTCTGGATACAATCCAGCCACAGAGAGCGTGCGGGCAACACACAAAGACAGAGAGAGAGAGAGAGAGAGAGAACGGGAAAGTCATTTACATAAAACTGACATACATACAGCAACGTGAGCTCTTAAATTCATTCTTTCCAGTCAGACCTCAAACATCCCATCCGAATAACAAGCGCAACTGTGACAGCAGATCATCAAGAAGACAATTCTAATATTTTATACATCGAATGTTGTTTTCATATCTTTCACTGAGAGCCATCTAGAAAACTAATGGCAGAGTGAAGGAGGCTGCGGCGAGAAGGTAAATCTGATGGAAATGACTTGCCACATGTGTGCATCCATGCTTACACCTCGCCTACAAATCGCTGCATCGGATCTGTGTGTGTGTGTGTGTGTGTCTTCGTATGGGGATAGGTGAGCCTGCTCGCCTGTAATGATCCAGAGTGCGTGTGTGTTTGTGCACATCTTATACGCTTTAGAAGTGTTTACGTGTTTGTGTATAAAGTGTGAGATGCAAACCTTGACCGATTGAGCTGCAGTATGTTAATTACAACCACGGACCTTAAAGAATTTTTAAAAACATCAATATGATTCCGTCCATCTCTGCACCGCTCATTATGGAGGAGAGATGGAAATCAAAAAAGTATTGATGTGAGGAGAGGAAGAGAAGGGCGGGGAGTGTAGGAGGAGGAAGAGGAGGAGAGGTGAGGAATGGCAAGGAAAGGAGATTAAAGGAGGGGAAGGAAAGAAGAGAGCAGATGGGACTAGAGGAAATGAAGGAGAAGGAAAGGAAAGATGACAAGAGGAGAGGGAGAAAGGAAAGGAGAGAAGTGGGAAAAACAAAAGGAACGGGACGGAGAGAAGACTAGAGGGAAAAAAGGAAATGAAAAGAAAGGAGAGCAGAGGACAGGAAAGGAAATTAAACTTACGAAAGGATTAGGGGAAAGGAGAAAGGAAGGCAAAGGTGAAGAGCAGATTAAAGGGGAGGATGGAAGGAAGGAAAGAAAGGAAAGGTTAGAGGGAAGGAAAGAGAAGGGAAGGAAACATGACAAGAGCAGAGGGAGAAAGGAAAGGAGAAAAGTAAAGGAAAACAAAAGGAATGGGAAGGAAAGAAGACTGGAGGGGTAGAAAGGAAACGAAAAGAATGGAGAGCAGAGGAAAGGAAAGGAGAAAAGTAAAGGAAAACAAAAGGAATGGGAAGGAAAGAAGACTGGAGGGGTAGAAAGGAAACGAAAAGAATGGAGAGCAGAGGAAAGGAAAGGAAAAAAGTTTATATGCAAAATATTTGAGGACAGGAAAGGAAGTTAAACTTAGGAAAGGATTAGAGGAAAGGAGAAAGGAAGGCAAGGATGAAAAGCAGATTAAAGGGGAGGGTGGAAGGAAGGGAAGGAAAGGTAAGACGAAAGGAGCGAAAAAGAAAGGTGAAAGAAGGAATGAAAAGGGAAAGAAAGATGAGAGGAGTAAAGGAGTAAAGGAGGGAAGAGGAACAGATTGAGAGAAAAACGATGAAGAGTACGAGAAGTACAGATGAGACGAGAGGTTAAGCTTGAGAAGAAACGCAGCGAATAAGGGGAGAAGAAGTGGATAGCGAAGGACAGAGGAGGAAGAGGATGTAGGCGTGAACAGCAGCAGGGGGAGCGCCGTTGGTTTGGATATCGACCAGCATGCACTGGGCTGCTTACGGCTGCTTTGATGTCTCTAAACCAGTAAGGCTCCTGAGGGGCAGAAAGGCCTGCTGGGAGCTGAAACGCCTGATCTGATCCTCTGCCGCCTGGATAACCGCCTCTGATATCTGCTTCATCTCTTCCTCCTGTGGTTCAGCTCTTCACCACTGGATAATTACCGTTCAGCTGACGGGGCTTTCTGAAGGACGACGCTGATGGATTCGGACTCAAACTCCCGGCAGACGATGTTTGGCTTCGATGATTAATATGTTACGGGCAAAAGGTCTGATTCTTATGCCTCCAGAGCACAAGGCAAACACAAGCGTAAGGACAGAACTGCTGGGAGTGAGAGCAGCATGGTTGCTCAGGTGTTTATTATCTTACAGCTTAGTTAATAAGGGGGCGGCATTAGCTCAGTCCCTGGGGACTTTGCTTAAAGACCGGAGGTTGCCGGTTCGAGTCCACTGCTGAAGGTCCCTGTTCCTAACTTGGATGGGCAGAGAACAAATTCCACATGTAATTATACTGTGTATAAAATTATATATGACCAAATAAAGTTGATTATTTCATTACTGTAAACTCTCACATAGAAGCCGGATTTTAAATGATAATCCAACATTGATGGGGGGTGGAAATACTTGTACTCCCATTTCAGTGTATTAGTACAAAAATGCCAAGCTAGGTTTGAAGTAATTTACTGAACACTGTTACGGTTTGTCCACCTGACAGCTGTTTAATGTCCTGCTCAGTAGTCACAAAATACAAACAAATCTATTGTTTGTTCTGTTATGTGTGACAAAAGTACTGGGACACCCATGTCTAGAAAATCTGTAAAGGGAAATCTTAACGCTCCAGCAGACAATCTTAGGAAACAGTTCTTCCAACAGTTTGTGTTTGGTCTTTTCCTCTTTCAATATGACAACGCCCCCGTGCACAAAACCAGCTCCATAAAGAAATGGTTTTTCCAGTTTGGTGTGAAAGAACTTGACTGGCCCGCACAGAGCCCTGACCTCGACCCTATCCAGCACCTTTGGGAGGAACTAGAACGGACACTGCGAGCCAGGCCTTCCAGTCCAACATCGTTGTCCGACCTTACAAATGCTCTTCTGGCAAAAATTCCTACAGACAAAACTCCAAAATCTTCTAGAAAACCTTCCCAGAAGAGTGGAAGCTGTTATAGCTGCAGAGGGGGGACCAACTGCATATTAATGCCTATGGATTTTGAATAGGATGTTAAAAGTAATGTGTAGGTGTCCCATTACTTTAGTCTATATAGCGTCTGAAGCCAATATATATCGCTATATTTTTTTCTAAACGTAGTCCAGATTTTCACTAATTCCATCCGAATTCATTTACTCTTAAGCACCCGTCAATGAAACAATGGACCAAACAATTTCCTTTTTCTGGAAGTCTGCTCTTAAGGGGTAGGCTTTTTATAGTTTTTCCACAAATTACAATTCATCTGTTGTTTGTCTTGTAAAAAAAGAGCAAATAAAATCACACACTGAGGGAGGATATTGCGTCCATGTGTCCTTCCTCCACCACTCCCAGCCAATCCTAGCCCATTTTTATTCCCAGGGCATCAAGTAACTACGCTTTGTCACGTGTCTGGTACCAACGCACACGGCAGCGTTTAGCGTCATAGTTCAACGCACTGGGGGAAGCCCTTTCGCATCACTGTTCAACACGAAAAGTAGGCCCGGTATTAATAACAGAAAAGTCAGAGTAAGGAGATGGTTGGGGTGGAGAGATGGGTCAGAAACCGGGCTTTTACCCGGGTGACCGTGGAGCCCTACACGTGGAAAAGCAACACTAAAGGGTACCAAGCGTCCATATGGGACGTGTTTTTCTATCTCCACAGAGCAAATAAAAAACTTTCAATTTGAAACAGCAAAACAGAGACTTGCACAGCTGACCTTTATCTTACCTAAAAGTGGACTTTATTTGGCTCTGTATTTGCCATAAGTCTTAATTTTCCACTTCTCTTATACAGGATAGTAGTAGTGTTTCCATCTTTGCTGACACTTATTATGCTTAATACACATTTCTACCAAATTCCTACCTACAAAGCTTATTTTAAAGGCAGCAGCCTCACAGCGATCCAAGAACAGCCAAATGTAGGCAAATGAAAATAAGTGAATAAAACAACACAGCAGAGTGGCGAGTGTGACGTGACTGTTGTTGTTGTTGTTGTTGCTGTTGCACTGTGGAAACTATGTCGAACTTTCCATGCGATCCATTAACGTAGATGCTTCAGAGATATTTAGAACATTATACTGAATAAACATAAAGAAAGTCTCAATGAAGTAAATATAGGCCAATAATATGCAGCTATTTTATTATGATGGCAACAATTCAGATTTTGTGGTGCTTAATTTATCTTGCCTGCCATTTATTTGTTTTAATGATGAAATTGAAAACCTCTTCATCTTGACATGAACCTGAAGCTAACAGAATCTGTTGGCGCTGATGGGAAATGCAAATAGTTTTTTGGACGACTGAGGCGGCAGTTCAACAACATTTCTACACCTGCTGAAGGTAAAGACCAGAACAAATTGCAAAATGATTTTCTGTGCAGGGTTCCACAAACATTTTGGGGGATTGAGGTGAGAGAGCTAATTTCCACAGCAGGCTCAATTATTAGTTTGACTACGTGAACATGTCACACCAAACACTGCTGGTCCGAAAGGAAAGAACTGGAGGGGAGGAAAGTTTCCTTGGAAATTCATTAAAATCCATTTTAATAGAAAACATGGAACCTGAGCTGCTGATTTTTTGGGTACAATGAGGACGAGAGAGGACTGCAGCTTCCGCCACCCACGTTTATATTTTCTGCTTTAATTTTCTTTTTATTTATTTATTATTATGAAACTTAAAGTAGCTTTAGATGAACATCTGTAATAAAGAAGAAAGAGTGGGAACAGCAAGGTGAAAAGACAGCGATAAAAAGAGAGCGACAGAGACACGGCCGTCCGTCACACCTGGCTGCGTCCCTGAAATTGTCCCCGGGAGACCCCTCCACTACCAGCTGTCTGTTGCTGTGGGGAACGAGTCATCTCCAAAGCCCCACAACCTCAACGTAATCAATCACACACATGCAGCTGCTGATATTCCTGCCATTTAACATTTTTAAACTTAATTATATCCCCCCAGATGTATGCATTGTTTTATTCTGCTGTTCTTTATCTGCTTTTTTCCCTATTTTCTCTGCTAAACCTTGTGATACTTTTAAGAAAGGTGCTATATAAATAAAGTTTTATATTATTATAATCTGTTTTATTTTACTGTAAGAGGTTCATGTCAGTTTAACTTTAAGTTCAGTGTTTCCCCCCTATATCAGGAGCTGCAGTGCGCCGATGCTGAATTGTGACCACCGCTACTAAAATTTCCCGCACTCATTATTATATCAATGCGCTGCTAATTTTCACTCGCACTGTGCGAGCATGGTAACACTCATCGCTCGGCGTGCCTCCTCTCTCCTTGTTCTTCACAGTACATCTACGAGACAGGTGCTGTAACAAGAGCAGTGTAACTCCGAATCGACGGTGAGTGTCGGTTACAGCGTGTCAGCTTCTAAAGACCAAGAACAGTCTGTCTGTTTCCCCAAATGCTGGAAAAGTGGAGCAGGTTTGCGCTTGCAAACATCTCCCCTCTCTTTCAGACTGCACGGCTGAGCAGTCTACAGTAGGCTGCGTCTTTTGGCTGCAATGTAACCTAACTTTCCCTCAATTTATAGAAAGTAACTGGTGTATTTTATCACTACTTACTTGTCCAGTGTTGAGAACATCAGGTACAAACTTAGACTAAACTGGCGTGGCCTGCATCTCTGTCCTGTACAGACTGATTCAATTATTTTTCAGTTTTCAATCGAGTCTGAAAAAGTGGTTGTTAGGAAAAGAAAGGACGGAGGTGACTGGAGGAGGTGAGGTTAGTAAAGCAAATTAGTGATGCAAACTAGTCCTATTAAGCTGATGAGGAGACGTTTCTTTTGAGATTTAATGTGCGAATAAAAAGCACCTCAGAAGGGAGGAGGTTTCTCATGTTGCCTATTTTTTTTTTATATTAATGTCTACAGATAAATGTCAAAAGGCAAACATGAACACTGGTATCTATAAAGATTCTGAGGTTATATTAACAGGGTTTTAGGGGGTGATGCCCAAAACATGCTGTGCCATGAATGTAACATCACTGTGGAGAGCAGCACCCAAATCTAAAGGTTGTTGTTCCTCCCCAGTAGGCTGATCTTTGGCTGTTGTTTATTTATTATCTGCTCGAGCTTTTCCAACTATTTGTTCAGAGATATGGTGAAAATAATGGCCCAGTATGATGTCAAATTACATATTTTTCATTGGAAAACATACAATTTTCTTTATTAGTGGACATGTTAAACCTGTATTTCGTATCTGGAAAGTTCGTACAAAGTTTCTGCGTCTATGTCTGTCAGCTTTATCTTTACATTCTCCTTAACCTCCTTAATCTATAGAAACACAAAAGAAGAGAATAACACCCCTCTTCCTCCTCCATCTCTCTCTCTTATTTTCTTATACCCTTTGCTGTCGGTCGGCGTCCCCTCCCCCCCGCCGGGCCAATCAGACGAGTGTTGATCTGAGTCTGTTGTCTGTCTGTCTCCCACTGCTCGCAGATAGGCCGGCGTGCCGCAGAGCCGCCAAACACACAGACACCTCACACTGAGGACGCCGACGCCGGCTGAGACAGCACATACAATGTGATCACATGACGTGTAGGACACTTATCTAACTGATGGACTGTTTCTCTGCTTTTCTTTACTTCTATTTTGTTTCCAGGACATTTCAATGCACTTCAGGAGTCATATCCCATACAGGGCAATTAGGAACTTTGTGTCTCTGTGTATGTGCATTTCCTGCGTCGGGCTCATGAACTTTTAATGAAACAAGCTGCGGATTTACGTGATGCGGACACAAATTATGTGAGGGTCTGTTCCAACATTACAAATGAGGAGGTCAAGGTCGAGACAACAGCGTCTAGACAGTCAAAAGAGGGAGAAAAAGTCTTGGGTAAAATATTCATGTCCAACAGCAAAGGCGGTGTGAGGAAACAATAAGAGAAGGTAAAGGTCTGATACGGAGGAAGGTTAAAACAAGAATTACTTCTGTCGTGTTGATCCACTTTAAGAGTTTTCTTTGGTGGAACAAGAAGATGATGTCACCATTCTTGATCCCGCCTATAAAGCTCTGATTGGCTCCCATTACAATGGAGGTGAAGGGAATTTTGTTTGCAGAACCGACAAGTGACAAATTCAAAAGCAAAATGTCTTTCCTGAAACAGTGTGACAGTTACTCTGAATGCTCCACGCAACACACTAGGGCTGAACGATTAATCGTTTTCAAATTGAAATTGCGATGACCTATTGTTACAGTCCTACTGACCAATCAGAGCGGAGCACAGGGCGTGTACATTTTACAGCAACCAACGAAACTAGAGGAAAATGTGTTAATGGCGTTTTGCCTGCCTGATTTTGCTGACTTGTTCAGATTTTGTTGATTTGTTCAGTTGTCCTCAATGTTTGTGCTTTAACTATGGTTAAGTAGCTTCATAGTTACATTGTTTATTTTTTTGTCTGTTTTAACTGTGTTTATTGTTCGATCGGGAGTCTGCACAGGGTGTTTTACTCGAAAATCGACCGGATTCTCTTCGCCGTTCTGTGTCTGACTTCCTGCCTGGTTCATCTGCTCTGTGCTGCTTGACGCTCAAATTCATGCCTTTGAGCGTTGACGAAAGCTGGACATGAAACTTCAACATAACTTGCAACGTAACTTCTGCACTTTGGGATTTTGGGCCCTGGGTTTGCAGCCAGTAGACCCCTTGTAGTAATCCGTCCCTGCAGAGGGCCCCTCATCATATGTTTCGCACACGGGGCACCTTTGAGGCCACTTCACAACATTTCGTCACATAAAGGGGCACCCTAGAGGGCACATTATCTTGTTTTATTTATGAAAAGGGCATTCAAGAGGGCACATTTGCTGCATTTTTTTCGGACATGGGGGAACTGACTGGACATATAATTTACTAACTCAAAAAAAGTTAGTTAGTGTTGAGTAACTGTTTAAGATCATGAAAATAACATAATAACAGCTAAATCAAGTCCAGACTTCATTCCTTGTCTTTCTTCCAGTAGAAAACACTGGACGTTGGAGGTGGGGGAAAAAAATGTCTGCAGCTACCCTGATCTATTCTACTGACAGCGAATGTAACTGATTTCCTCTCCCATAAAGTTCAGATATGAGATTCTATTACATCCAACTCAGTTCTTCTCCACTCTAATCAAATCTTCTCGCCTCCCACAACAAACACGACCAAGTCCTTTTCCCCCCGAGGAGACAAGACTTCTTGGACAGATTATATTCTGTCCTGGCTCCTGGATTTGATTCATTTCTGCTCCACCAGTGATCTTTCCTCTCTCTCTCCTCCCCAGACAGATGATTTTTCCATTCTATGTTATTCTGCTCTGTTGTATTCAGCAGAGACTCTCTGCGGAGAGACAGAATGTCATCCTCCACACTGAGGCTCTTCTCCTCTCTTCACTTCCTCAATTAGGCAGCTCATCCATCGCCATGATTACATGCTGCTAATTAAGCAGCTAATCAGCTAATTACCCAGGAGCAGAGAGGAATGAGGAGTGAGTGTGTGTGTGTGTGTGGTTAACACAAGGTGTCATGTGTGACACATCAGGGAATAACTCCTGACAGATTTGAATGCTTTATGTTTTTTATTTCAGGATTTGGGGAGGGTTTTTGTAATGTTAACTATCTGTTAATGTTAATTTATCAATGTGTGCTTATTTCTGTAATCCTTAAGGGACATGTTTGTTTTTTTTACAACGACTATATGAACACGGAACTGAAAACAGTGAGTGACAGAGGGGGTCTGAATGATTCAGGGGAAGCTGCACAGGGCCTTGAACGTGCCACGGATTATAGAAACTTGTGTCTGAGACGTTCGGGGCAAACTTTCTACGAGCGTCCAAACTTTCTGCTGCTGACCTCACACTGGTTTTACTGCCTGACGTGCTGTCTTTTTTTCCCGATGAGGAAAGAACTATTGACTATAAATTACTTGATTACTTTATTGTGATGTATTATAATAATTTTATGTGACATAACTGGAAAGTCCAAATATGAACACAGTTTTGTCAGTGTGCAGATTTTACTGAAATATCAGAAGACAAATAATGAAAGTTCACTTAGAAACATAGAAAACGGCAATAAGTGTGTGACTGTTTCAGCTCTTTGGGCCTAAATTAATAATAATCAGTAATAAGAAGGTGCAGCAGAGGAAATGATGAATATGAATCACTTTTTATTGGTAATGAAGTAAGATGGAAGGTTATGATGGAAACACTTTTATGATGTTTAAGTCTGAATGTGAAAAGTTGATATAACTATATTATCACCCACAAGCTATTGTTTTAAAGTCGCTGTGCAGTTTTCAGCGGTGAGGTTTCAGATTGCAATCGCTACCTGTCCAAGCGTGTAATCGCGTACTCGTCGATCTGATTCTTCTTTGGCCTGACGGGCTTCAGCACATGAAACATTTTTGTTGTGTTTTATCCTTACTTGGAGTTTGTGTTGAAGCCTGTGTTTCGCAAGGAAGCCAGTCGTTTTTTTGGTGTTATATGAACCCATATTGTTGGTTTTCTGGTAAGAGGCTCGAGAGCACGCATGAACGCCACAGCCTACATGAACCAGTGGACTTTGCAAACATTTCTTACCCGATATCTACACATAGGATAGCAGCACACAGGCCGTCAGAGGGAACCGAGAAAGACAGCTTTTTTGTGAGGTTACAAGCCTCAATTTTGTTTTCATGATCATGTTCAAATCGATCTAAAATAAAAACTACAACAGCTAGAGCATTCATTCTTTTTGCAGCTGAAAGATAATGTTTTTGTCTTTTGCGCCCTCCCGTTGTCTGCTCGCGATGACGTCATCCCGTTAAGTTGATTCCGGTAGAAGATGGCGTGAAAACTCTAGGTGGCGCTAGAGGTTTTCCCCGAACTGGCCGCGGTAGCCCTTTGTTTACATTATACTTTTTAAATTGATCTAAAATAAAAACCATAATAGCTAGAGCATTCATTCTTTTTGCACCAAAAAAATTAAGGCTTCTGTCACTCAAGTTATCGTATTGTAAGCTTGTGGCGACGTCATTACGTTTTGTAACATGCGGTGAAAATAACGACGTCATTTTGTTCTTCTTTCTACATTTAGAAATGTTTTGGATCAATTGTGTTTATTTTGTAGAATTTTATGAGAAAACATGCTTGATTTGTTTTTTTTAATCACACAATTTCAATACTTTTATCAATTATTATGGTTTATTGACTTACATAACCTTTTAGCTGAGGTAGTACAGATTTTATGGATATGAAGCATTTCAAGATACTCCAAGAAATGACATCACAATAGGCAAAAATACCAGAGTAGGCACTGGCGGACCATTTGTATTGTATAGAGTTCAAAGGTCACTGATTTATCATTAGAAACACATTCTGTCTACAAACAAGCTTTACCCAAACCCACAGTACTTTACTTCAAAGATCCAAAATAAGAACCACATGTCAGGAAGAATTTTTTGTCAGTGTTATACACAGCCTACCTTTTGGTTTTATTTGAGAACAATGAGTTACTTTGGTATTTTAATAAACAATGGATTCATCTCAGCCCTCAGCATTATATATCAGGCCACCTCAAAATTATTAATCTCTCTACAGTGAAGGCAAAGCCATAAAAATCATCTTTCAGCATTACATAGCTTTAATTAGGAGTTGGAAGAGGCGGATCTAGAAAGTCTACATGTGAATTAAACTGTCAAACTTGCCAAAATGTTTTCCCAAACATATGCTACTGAAGAAAGTTAAATAAAATAGTTAGCTGAGATTCCCCACATGGTCTACTGTTAGTCAGGCCGCTTTAAATAGGGATTAAAATATTTCCACAACACGAAAGGACAGAGAGCGAAAGAGCATGGGACAGCTTTGACATTTCATCAGTCAAATCATCATTAACTCTGAATATTAATGTGGGCGATTTGATTTGAGTTTGGCAATATGGAGGACACTGATGAGGGGATCAAACTCACAACCTTCCGGGTCACTGATCCCTACTTCCAAGGACGTCCCCTCTCGCGGGCGGTCCTTTAATTCACAGATTGATCCTGGCGTATCCCGCCCATCCTCACTGATAATCTTATTCCAGCGGTCTGATTCTGTCTGTGGGCTCCTGACCCGGCTTACACCAGATAAGACAGATATGCTGAACTTCATTGATCCCCGAGGGGAAACTGGGATGTTACAGCAGCAAAGTAAAATGCTGGGGGAGTAAAAGGTGTTCAGGATTACAATATTAAGGCAATAAAGGTAAGAGAGTGAAATAAACGTGAATAAAATAAAACAATAAAAAATATTAGAGGAGGTGGCAGAGCTTCTTTATAGCACTAATTAAACGAGCAGTCATGAGGAGAACGAATCCCCAGAGCTATTGACATTTCGCCATATTCGATATGACAGATATGACTGATTAGTTCACTGGGCAGCCTCATCAATAATCCGCCTGCCAATCAAACGTGACCTTTAGAAGTGAGGTGATGAATTAACGGGGCCACGGGACGATCCGATACCAGCCCTCCAATCCATCAAGACGGCTGCAGTGAAAGGAGGAAAGCGGCGTTGTGTTGTGGCGATTTGGGTTCAACTTGTCGTACTTTGTCACATAAAAGTACTGAGATGTGGCTCTGCTGCAGAAACATGCTAATGCAGCTACACCGGTGTCCAGTTACTGAGGTTTTAAGGTGAGACTCCAGAGTTCAAAATTATGATTTAGTTTCAAATTTCAAAGTTATTGTGCAACTATTATTACCATATTTTCATAAAATCTACAAAACAATCTTAAATAATATATATACGATATTTTTGGTATATTTTACACCAAGTTTATCAACTTTAGATCGCTTAAATTTCATCTTTGTTAGCACTTTCCAAGTAAAAGTTAGAACAGTCTGTTTAAAACTCTCCATATTGAATATATCATTTGAAAGTTTGTTTTCTAGAGCACAATGTTAGCTAGTCCATGTATCATTTCTATAAGAGAAGTGTGTTTCTATTGTGTTAGCTAATCTTTGTAAATGCTCTGTACTTGTATAGCCACTCAAAGCACTTTTACACTACATCTCATTCACACTCATTCATTCACTGAGCTTAAGTGCTCAAACAGAAATTAACATTCACACATTCACAGCCACCAGAGGCAATTCAGGGTTCAGTATCTTGCCCAAGGACACTCCGACATGCAGGGTTCCAGGGTTCAAACCGCCGACCTTCCGATTAACGGGCAACCCGCTCTATCTGAGCCACAGCCGCCCCTTCCCTTTAACAGCCGTTTCTCAAAATGACATGTTTCCTGTACTCAAAGTCATTTTCCTGGCTCTTCAAAGCAGTTAGAGCATCATAATTTTACACACTGTTTCTCATGTCTTAAAGCAAGACCTCATTTTTAAAAAATATCTTTATCATTCTCATTTTGTGTGGTATTTTATCTGTAAACTTGAGGGGTAAAAAAGTGTCCCTGAGACATATGACTGGTATATTTTCAATAAATCCATGAAAAAACAACATATATTAGATAAACTGTTCTGTAAATGTCTGGCCATTTGGTATATTATCACAATAAAACAAAAAAAATGGAGCTGTGTTTTATCAATGTGCTGGAAAATGGATATGTGTAATATGCAAATCAGTGCATATTTAATGAATAAATACCTCATTTGCATATTAACCAATTAAATACATAACATTATAATTTTAAAAACCATATATAAAGTTTCATTGTGATATATGGGAAATAACTGACTGTAATGTACTGTACCTTCTGACAGCCATATTGGAGGTCCAGTGCTTACTGTAGGTGGAAGTAGTGAGACAGCAAAACCTCTTTAGGAAGAAGTTGGGGTGGCCGGTTAAGGCTCGTGCAGACTAAACGACTTTCAGCGTCGGCAGATGGCCGTGCTGTTCACATTACACAACTTGCCGTCTTGTGACGGGAGTCTTGAAATGTGAAATGTGAAACAGGAAATGACCCGAACCTACACACGAAACAGCTGTTTGTTATTATAAAGACTATAAAGACACAGACTTTGGGTGAAATGATGGATCAGCACACGCAGGGATTGTCTGAGCTACAGAGAGAGCTGGAGGTAAGTAAAAAGTGTTTTGCATTGAAAAAGTAGCTGCCTGCTCTCATTGGCTGGATGTGGATGCTGAGTCGATATTTGGCGTGCTAGATATCTGGCTTGTGTCGGCGATGTGTCAGAGATGTGTGGGGGAGCTGTTTTGACGCGTCCTTGAGTAGATCACACATAACGACTGGTGACCGCTGATCGATCGCTGATCAAAGCCCGGCGGTCCCCGAGCTTGCCAACTGGCAAATCTGGCTTAAAATCGTGTAGTGTGAACTTGGCTTTAGAGGTACAAAGTGTATGACTTTGACACAGAAGTTCACAGGTATCTTCTGACCATGACAGCAACTCTTCCTTTACCTTAACTAAGAACTGTTTGTACCTAAAGCTAACTAAACAATAACCACATTTTGGTATCGTTTCAATTTTATGGAACCCGGTTCTTGTTAAATTTCGGTTCTGATTCCAACTCATTTCGCCACAAATCTTTAATCTTCGCTCATCTTCCCCTTCATGGCTAAAGCGAAAGGAGTCACTAGGGACTCGTCCATCCATCGTCAACCAGGGGGGCTGGAGCCAATCCCAGCTTACGTCGGGCAAAGGGCGGGGTACACCCTGGATAGGTCGCCAATCCACTGCAGGGCCACACATAGACAAAAAACCACTCACACAAGGACAATTTTAGAGACACCAATTAACCTAACCTGATTCAAACCTGCATGGTTTTGGGATGGTGGGAGGAAGCCGGAAAACACCCGGTGAGAACCCATACGGACACGGGGGAGAACATGCAAAGTCCACACAGAAAGACTGGGATTCGACCCCACGACGTTCTTGCTGTGAGGCGACAGCGCTAACCACTACATCACTGTGCCACCCTCTCTAGGGAATCGTCTCTAAGAAAAATATACATTTGTAGCCGTCGCACCAAACCTCCTTACTGCAGCTGTTGCATTTTGCTGCGGCGTTCTCTTTTTTTAGTGAAGCTAAGCCAAACTTTGGAGCGTTCGCTGCGGTCCGCCATTGTCCAGGACTGGAAACAGAAGGACCCTCTTCTTCACGCTTTGTTGACATAACAAATGACATGAGGTTGGGTCGGCGTAGCAGCTCCTGGCAGATGAGTGACACTTTGATGGACTGTAAAATGCTCACTGCAGCTCAGTCAGGAGCTGAAATATGCAGAAAGTTAGGAACCGTAAAGTAGAATCCAAACGCACGGGTCTAAACGAATCCGATTTTCTTTTGGTAATTTGGTAACAGTTCCAACTCGATACCCAACCCTATAAAAAATGTTTTATCATTTTTTGTTTTGGCTCATGAACAGTTTCATCCTGACGGGGGTGCAGTATCAGGAAACACTCACGTGGATTGCTTTGAAAGACAAACAACATAATTTGTTGTTTAGTTGGGAGCCCTTGTTGTATATAATAGAGGCTAACTCACCTCTTGTTAGTACAGTTTTATGAAATGAAATTAACCTTCTATACCACTATAGCAGCTTTCCTTGTGGAAAGAAATACACCAACAACACTGGTAATTCACAACAGAGAGAAAGAGACAGACAGATACAGAAAGATAGAAAGACTGTCCATACCTCTATCTTCTTCCAGACATCGGGGTCTTTGTCCTGACTCTGAATGTCCTCCAGCAGCTGGTGCACCAGAAACGCACCTCCACGCACGTCCACCGAGGGCGCTGTCAGCTGCAGGCGGCGGTCCGCAGACCTCCGTGCCTCATCCTCTTCGGACTGCAGGTCACTTAACGGACCAGACTCGATGCTTTCGTCCAGCGAGGGAGCAATATCGCTGGAAGAGGTGGTGCTCAAACGGCTGACCAGGTTTCGTCTATATGGAAGCTGAGGGGAGAACATTTATCCTGGATCAGCAAATGTTTCTGAACATTTATGGAGTAAAAAAACATCTGCTGTGATATATACCAGAGGTGGCAGAGAAGAAGGAAGGTCATCCTCACTCTCCCCTACGCTGCTCACGTTGTCCCCGCTCTCCCCTACGTCCCAGTCTGGGTTGAGCTCCGTCAAATCCCAGTCATCTACATCCTGCAACGCCTCCTGGGTAGAGTCACAGCTGCCGGGCCTCTGCAGGACAAAAACATCAGAGGTAGTGGTGGCTTGTTGTTATTATTATTATTCTATTCATGTGCAAAAATGAATGAAGTTTATCAGATGGAGAAATTAAAAAAAGGTAATCGAAATTTTTCCACTGACCCCTGGGATGGACTGAGCCAGACTTTCCAGTTTCATAGCGAGCATCTCGGTCTTGCGGAGCTGAGCGGGGAGGGCCAGGAACTCCTCTGACCCATACCAGTGCTCCTTCTCTGGGCTGGCTTTTGATGAAACCTGAGCCCCCTGCCGGAGGGGAGGGGAAGAAATAAACATATTATAATATGAATCTTTATTTATAGAGCACTGTGTTACAAAGTGCAGCACGAGTCATAAAACCATCTGGTTTAAAAGGAAAACATTTTAAGGGATTATCTGATTCAAACAGAAAAAATGAGCATTGTCGTTTTGAACAGTAACCAACTGCTTTATTTGCACATGCTTGTGTTGCTAAAATGATAATATGTGGAATTATCCAACATGTTGGCATCAATTGCTCACTCAGATGTAATCACTGATCAAGTAGTTCTTGATTTAAACCCTTACTTTAGTGGCTTTCGGCTACTTTAAATACGTCATGGTCTGATTCTGTGAAAATACTGTGAATATTTCGACAATGACAGTTTTATTAGTTTTCTTTTCTTTTTCCTGCTAAACACCTGTATGCTGGATTTTGGAGTTAAATAAGGTATTTGTTATTTTCTTAGATATTTAGTGTGTGATTTAATCAGCTATGTACATGTCTATATAGATGCTTAACAATTAATAAGTGCTAAGCTTTGTTGTCCCTGAGCCTCCATCAGTCCATACTCAGAAAAGTAGAAAGTAAAGTAAAGTAAGTAAGTAAGTAAAGTTCATTTGTATAGCACCTTTCACAGATAAAAATCACAAAGTGCTTCACAATACAATGTAATAGCATTTAAGGCTTTTAACAACTGCCTGCATGAACAGCTGGTGCAGCCATCAGCCTCTCAAACGTTCTTTTGTTTGTAACACTGCCTTTGTTTTTCACAGGACCGATACGTATATAAATATTCAAAAGGTGCTTGTATTACCCACTTATAGTTTATTGTGGGAGTTTTGGGGGTGGAATATGTGTGCATATTTTCAAGTTGATTTAAAAAGAGAAATTTGCGTGCGAATCCATGTGATTGTTTTTTGTCTTATGTAAACTTTTTGTATGGATCCTACACATAGAATTCAGAATTAGTTTGTGTATCCCTGTCCATCTTCAACCTGTATCTGTCTCACATTAATTCACAGAAAACACACACAGAAACACCATTTTAACACAAACACAAGTCTCCAAACTTCCTCGCCCAAACAAAACCCTCACCTTCTGCACCTGGCGCTTCACGATCCAGACCGCCGGCTTGTTGGGAGGCGGTTGGGGGTCTGACTCCTCTCCGGACGCCTCCAGGTCTGAGGAGAGGAACTGCTCCCTCATGGGGGAGGGCAATGAGGAGTCAGAGTCCCCCTCACTGTGCGCATGTGTCTTCTTCAGCGTCCTCTCTATTTGTTTTGATACTTCATCCTGAGACACCGGATCTTGGAGAGGCAGGGGGGCGTTGGTGGTTGGTCTCGCCTCAGATGGGCTCCTCGGGTCGGTCAGCGGCCTCTGTACACTCCCCTGTGAGCGTCCTCCCTGTCTGGAGCTCACAGGGTTTCTCTGGAGGTTGCACCCATTCATGATCTGTTAAGTTAAAGAGAATTTGGGTTAAAGGTGTATTTTTATAGGATGTTCTGATTTATTGGACAAATTCACTGGAGGTGGAAATAAAATCAAATTTAAAGCGGGTATAAAAACATTATAAACATCTTCTGTAAGGACCCGTCCACATGGAGGTAACAAATATTAATTCATATGCAAACATTCACGCTACATACTACAATACCCTTGATTTCTTCAGGGACAGTCCGCGCCACGCTTGCATCAAATTAGCAGAGCCACATTAGCAAACTCAAATGCATATTGCTGTAATAAATGGTTTAAACCCTGACGAGTCTCCTGACTGAAGTAAAGTCATTGTTTTAAAGTACATTCCCATCCAAAAGTATTGGAACAGGCAAATTCCTTTGTTTCTGTTGTTCACTGAAGACGTTTTGGTTTAAGATCAAAAGATTGAGACAAGAGTTCAGTATTTCAGCTCTCATTTCCTGGTATTCACATCTAGATGTGTTCAACAACTCAGGACAAACCACCGTTTGTTTGAACCCACCCACTTTCAAGTTAACAAAACTATTTGAACACGTGACTGACGGATGTTTCTTGTTGCCCAGGTGTTGCCTTTTAGGTTGATTGTCCAAACATGACTAGTTAGTTTAAGTTTTAGTTTTTGGTTTAGTTTAAGTTTTCATCCTTGGTTCAAACCTATAAAGACTGCATTTCCTGTTAAAGAGGATAAACCAACATGAAGACCAGAGAGCTGTCTATGGGAGAAAAGCAAGCCACTGTCAAGCTGAGAAAAGAAGGACAATCGACCAGAGCCACTGGACAAACATTGGGTCCTGAAAAAGAAAGAAACTACTGGTGCACTGAGCAACAGACGTCCAACAGGTCGGCCAAGGAAAACAACAGTAGCTAATGAGAAATATGGTGAGAGCTGTGAAGAAAACCCCCAAAACATCAGGAAGTGACATCAGCAATGACCTCCACAGTGCAGGGTGAAGGTATCACAATCCACTGTTGGAAGAAGACTCAGAGAGCAGAAATATAGAGGCCACACCACAAGATGCAAACCACTCATCAGCAGGAAGAATCGGAAGGCCAGACTGAAATTTGCAAAGAACAGAGATGAGCCGCAAAAGTTGTGGAACACAATCTGATGGACTGATGAGACCAAGATTAAACTCTAGCAAAGTGATGGAAAGGCCAAAGTGTGGAGAAAGAAAGGAACTGCTTATGATCCGAAGCATACAAGCTCATCTGTGAAGCACGGTGGAGGTCATGTCACGGCTTGGGCGTGCATGGCTGCTTCTGGAACAGGCTCATTAATATTTATTGATGATGTAACTAATGATGGTCGCAGCAGAATGAATTCAGGGGAAAAAGGTTTTAGACTGGCCAAGTCAATCAGCTGACCTGAACCCAATAGAGCTGCATTTCACCTCCTTAAGAGGAGACCGAAGGGAGAAACACCCCGAAACAAACGAGAACTGAAAGAAGCTGCGGTAAAAACCTGGAACAGCATCACAAATGAAGAAGGCAACAGTTTGGTGATGTCGATGGGTCGTAGGCTTGAGGCAGTTACTGCAAGCAAGAGTTACGCCACCAAATATTAAATGTTATTTACTTTAAGATTATTTGTTCCATTACTTTTGTTCACTTGAAAAATGGGTGGGTTCAAACAAAGGGTTGTACGTCCTGAGTTTTTTTTACACATCTAGATGTGAATACCAGGAAATGAGAGCTGAAATTCTGAAGTCTTGTCTCATCTTTTGATCTTAAACCCAAATGACTTCAGTGAACAACAAAAAAAAGGAATTTGCCTTACCGTTCCAATACTATTGGAGGGGACTGTAGCTTTCTACCCACCAAAAGTTTTACTTTCTTAAGAAATCTTTAGTCAAATGCAATCAGATTTTATGTGAACGAGATCCAAGTACCCACATCCAACATCATTGTGTCATTTGTACAACTATATTAAAAATATCAGGGCTCTCAAAGTGGACAAAAAAAGACACTTGTCTCTGTTTCAGCTAGCAAGTTGCACCCAGTTTGTGATTTAGTCTGATAAAAGTTTTGAATATCTTTAAAGGCCTCATCTACGTGGGGGAAAAAAGCAGAAAAGATAGGGACGAACCTGCAAACTCTCATAGGACTGTGAAACATTTTCTGGATAAACCGAGTCCAGATCCAACCAGAACTTTGAGCGGTCTGGAGGATCCATGAGAGAAGGAGTGCTCCGACTCAGTTCGGCCTGGAACTGGAGCCCCGAGAGCAGGCTAACCTTTCCCAGACCTCCCCTTGAGTCCTCCACCCTGGTTCCACCGTCTGAGAACAGTGCAGCTCTCTTGGGAAGTGACGGCTGTGTGGGCGACACTTCAGTGCTGTGGCTCACACCCTGCAGGGGGCGCTTTGCGCTATCACTGTGCTGAGGCATGCCACATTGCATTATGGGTAATATCGACGGAGAATGGTTGTGGTTTGTTGAGTCACCGGGCGTGGAGAGTTCAGGTAAACTGTTATGGAGTTTGTGGTTTGAGAGGTGGGATGCTTCGCTCTCTTCGGCCCCTGGTTCAGGATTTGGGGCTTGGGCTTGATCAAGCTCCTGGGAGGGGTCCTCGCCGTCTGGCTGAGCTCCCCGGGCCTCGGGCTCGTCACTGGGGCTGTAGTCACTCAGCTCAAAGGCGGTGATACCACAGTCTAAAGAGAAGTAGTCCTGGCTGCAGCGAATAGTCAGCTGACCGCAATCGTCCACCTCCGTCAGAGCGTCCAGGCGAGTCTGGAGAGGAAGAATTAATCATGTTAATGTTAATGTGTTTCACACCCTGAGCAGGGGAAATGTAAAATCTAAATAAAACAAAAGTTACAACACAATATATGACAAAACGTTTTGTCTATTCTTTTCATATGAACATCCCAAACATTTGCTTCAAAAGTTGTATTGGATATTATTTACTGTGTTTAAAAAACATTTTTATGGCTTTTGCTTTTCAACATCACGTTCCTTCATGCCTGAAATTGAAGGGGAGACGCTACAAGTGAATAGGATAAAAACATCTGAAATGTTATGTATAAATATGCAAATGAGGCATTATCTAATGCTAACTTGGTGAATCTAAGAGAAATCTAGTCTGAAAGAAGACATGTTATGGAAGCAAAATAGCCCAAAATTAAAACAAAACCCGCCTTAATGGACAAAGAGCTCTGCCTTCATTTTAGAAACAGCAAAGTGCACCATCAAGTGACAAAAAAAAGATTATTTTTGGATAAATACAGGACATGAAGCACTTTGTGATGAACTGTCAACTTCCAAAAAAGAGCAGCTTCAGTACAGACCGCTTTGGTGGTGTTCAGGAGTTCACTGTAGGGCTGGACAATAAAGCAATAAAAATAATTATTGCGATATAATTTATTTCAATAGCAATATAACAAAGGTTCTATTAATATTTAAAAAAAATTTGATTTTATTCACTTGAATCATACACGAATTAGGACTTACTTTTTTTATTAAGATGTTTATTTTATTGAGGACTGAAAAATTAGGGTTTTCTTAATTTTACTTGTGCATATTTGTTTTAGATTTTATCATAATTGTTTTGAATGTTCTACGTCAGATTTGCGAAGTGATCCACTTTTTGGCATCAGGTGTTGACCATAAAGACGAGTTTAAACCACAATTAACCTTCAGGTTTCTTCAACTTTCACTCAGGGGCAAAAATCAGCCTCTAAACACGAATGAAATAACGATTTGATACTGAAACAAATGGTGTTTTATTATCAGTGGCTTTTTGTGATAAACAACACAATGTTCAAATTATCCGCACAAAAAATATTGTTGATGCAGCAATTCATGTTCAAGAAATAGTGCGTATTAGTGCTTATCGATTGCTGGTACCAGCTCAACTCGACTCGCTTTTGGTGCCCCATCCATTGCAGATGATGTTGTGTGTGTGTTCTCTCCACACTTTGCAATCATAATAATAAAAGGTATAAAGTACAGCGAGTATCGTTAGAGTTACTGTCCCTCAATCTCTGGCTAAACTGGTTAAAAATGTCGGTTTTCCTCAGGACAGCAGTAATAATGATGATGCAGTAAGTAGTGACGTTTCTCTCTGAACCAATCTGAGGTGTTTTCAAGTCACTTTTTAGTATCTCCTCTGCTCGCTTGGAAGCTTGTTGGAGGTGATAACAAAAAGCCTACCAATTACCAGATTTACCCAACGGAAAACCAAAAAAGGCGAGAAGAATTGAGGCGTGTTGAGCTGGTAACAATACTGTGAAAGGTGTTTATGTGTTTTACCTGGTGCTGGTCCTCGCTGAAGGCCTGCAGTATGTCGGTCTGGCGAGTGTAGTTTCCGTTGGAGTCCTGCAGGCCCTGCAGCAGACGCTCCTTCAGGACCAGAACGGAGACTCTCAGCTGGTGCCACAGCAGCTGCACAGTCCTGAACCACATGAGACACCACCAGCTTTAAGTTACAGCTTGTCCCCGTAGTTATTTAATATGAATAATTCAATCAAACCGAAAAATGTAAAATTACAAGATTTAGATTTCGTAGCAGACAGATTTTTATCCCCCTTGGCTAATTCTTTACTTATAAGTGAGCGCACTAATTAAAAACTTGATCGGCATGCATTCACGGTCATATCCTTCTTCCTTCTTAGTGGGATAAACTGTTACTAATAAAGAGTATTAGAAGCTTTGGAAATCAACTAAATGTACAGTGAGTAACATTATCAGTGAAGGCAAGAAGATTCATTCACTCGTTCACAAGAAAACAGCAATAATAAACTCACAAGAAACAATTTAATAGTAACAAAACCCTTAAAAGTATCACAGAAGAATAAACCAGCCCTGGAATTAAAGTTAAGGTGTAACATGATAAACATTCAAAATGTAAAATTTGTGTTGTGTCGTGAGGACTCACCTGATGTCAACGATGATGTTGACAGAGTAGGACAGCAGTTTCAGGGAGAACTCTGTCTCCAACAAGGCATGAATCTGCTCCACATGGTCCGAGATGTCCTCACAGATGTCCTAAAGTCACACATCACAAATAAAAAAAAGATTAGCGATGTCACAATATAAAGTCTTAAGTAACCAAGCACACAGTTACAGCAGTGTGTATAACAGTATGAACCTATCAGAGTTGGCAGAGAACAAAAACATCAGCCAGAAAAGCAGAACTGTGACGTCATGGTTCCAGTTTTAACCGTGAGTCAGTTTCATGTGGGATCAGTTCCAGGTTTAAATGTAAAAACATGGAGAACGCCGTCTGCTTAACACAGTTATTACTGACTGATGCAACTGAACTGAAGTGAGAGGCTATCAAAAGCCACACAGACAGACGGACTCCAGCAAGAAAGCACTGAGCAAAAATATGCTCTGTCACAAGTTCTACTTTTACTTTTAATGTTCAGTTGCTGTGAATTCAACTACATCAAGGTCATAGTCTGGTGTAATGAACTGCATTTTATGGAGAGATGTGCTGATTATAAGAAGACACGTTACAAACACACAACAGACACACTGTCAGTGCATGAAACAAGATGCAGCGAGCTATATAGTTTATGTAGCAAGTTTTTTACTTTGGACTAGGGCTGACCCCAAATAGTTGAAGATTTGATGCTTCGATGGGCTGGGCCTGATTCGACTGTCAATCTCACAGTCTAAGCTTTGCAGCGAAACGAGGACCGTGCCATTTTGGCGAGATGGGGGTGCTCAACGTCTGATTTTACATAGAACTACCAGTTTTCTACCAATAAGTTAATATACAGCCTGTTACAATATACATTTCAACGTTTAATGCTGTAAATAAACATGTAAAAAAGAATAAAACTTTAAATAATAAAACTAAAAATTGGCTCCTGAACTATCACCCCAGCCTCGGTGCTGAGAAACGTGGCTGTCATGACTGATGATCAACTGCTGTATTTCGGTCGTGCCGCTTTGCTCTATACAACATTAAAAAAACTCAGGTTTTACCTAACTCAGTATGCCCCTGCATACTAGTATTATTGCTCCTTGTAGATCTCTTACTTTACTGATGCTTGTATGTTGTTCCTGAAATGTAAGCGGCTTTAAATAAAAGAACAGAAAACATAACTGCAGAGCCAGTGAAAATAAAGTGCAGCATAAATATGAAAATGGAATTAAAAGCGGGCCTTTAATTAAACATTATTATGTCACTCACATGTTACCGCTCTGCTGATTAACTAAACGAATCCTGACTAAAATTAGATGACCTTTTAAAAAGTAGGTGACCTGGCTTCGAACCCTCAGCAGATACTTTACATCCACCTCTGAGTCACCCTGCTGCTCCATGGTGACCCGCCCGAACAACACAACACCGCCCGGCATGCGAATATGTAGGTCACACACGCTGCCAGCTTGGCTCATGCTAGCTTGGCAAACAGCGTGACCTGCTGAGCACTGTTCCAAAATAAATTTGTCGCTACTGTAAGCGGCGCTGGAACATTGTGCCTGCATGTAGTCGATGTAGGCAGATAAATGCTCAGACATGTAGCCGACTGCAGTGCACACAGAGCTTTTCATGTCACCTGTATGAGTGCAGTGTTTAGCACACAGGCGTCACGCTGAGTCAGACCGTACGTGGCCGAGTGTCGACACACTCGGCTGTGTTCTGGCTCCCGATGATCAAATGTGAGTCGACTCTGGCCCAATGTGTGTCTGACAGATTTAGCTAAGAGTTTGGGGGTGCAGACGGGCTGATTTGGGCAGCTCTGGTCAGCAGCACATGGGCCAGCTTCATTCATCATGAGGCTGTCATGAGTCTGAAGACCAAGAGTGCTGTAATTAGGACGACGCTCAGCCTAAACATTTTAGCTGCCTATGAAGTTTATTTGCAAAATCAATTGTTCGAATCGAAGCCAGGATATTTGTTGCATGTCATCACCATCTTCTTCATTTTTATCTAATAAAGGCATAAAGTGCCCAAAAGGCGCTCCACTAATCAATATTTTTATTTTAAAAATGGACTCTCTCAAAGTGTCACCCAGTTTTTAAATCCTTCACTTTGGTAAGGTTATATCTACGACCACATTGGAGCAACCTGAACTCACTGAACAAGGTCGTCAGCGAGGACTGACTGGACTTTCTTTCCTGATTCTGACTTTGTATATTTGGTAGAGGTCTTTCAGATTCAAGCCTGCAATTTTACTGCACAGACTAAGAATTCCTTCAGGCTTTTTTCTGTTCCTTTGACAGTGAACGCAACCAGCAGGTACAGGAGAAGGTTAGAACAGACTCAATAAAATAAGAATAAAACATTTTCACAGAAGTGGTGTCGACGTTAAAACCTCAGCTTTCAATAACAATATATACACACACACACGCTGGTGGGGCTTTGCACAAAGAACATTAGTATTTGGTTCAAATGTTAACTTGTTATCAATAATAGTTCAACAACTTAAATATCCTGGCCAAATACATTACATTTTTGCTCGACCTCGACTTTTTGAAAAAAAGAAGTGAAGCTACTGTATAAAATAAAAATGCAAAAGCACGCAACTATAATGCTCCGTACTTGTATAGCGCTGCAACGGCTGCAAGAGTAGACACTAATGTAACTCCTTCTGATCCTGTGTCTGTTTAATTTAAGCAAATATGAGTGAAAAAGCACATTCTAAAACCAACAGCTGAGAAAACAAGACAATAGTTTATAGTGGCTTCTTTCTTAATCTCAAGTGTCAAGACAACACAACCAAACTCTGGTGCTTGGACTTGGACTAGAATCCTTCTCACTGTTAGATGTGGCGGCCATGTTGCTGAATTTGCGTAGCTCATCACGTCTTTCTCAATTAGGATGTTTGAAGTAAAGTGTGTGTTTTAAGCAACGCTTTTATCTCACAACCAAACCCACTGCCTCATCAAAAAACGCCCCGTCGGGAGATCTCCAACGGCCCCAAGAGGAAGGAGTGCAGTTAGAAGAGTTCACACACAGACACACACAGTGAGAAGTTAAACATTCTTAACATACAAATCTCCAAAACATACACATACCCTCAATCCACACAAAAAGTACTTTTACTCAGAGTACAATTCACACACACACACACATCTCATGGACATAATGCCTTCCCTAGCCCCATCACAACTACATGCCTAACCTTAACCCTCTAAAAGCAGACGGGTTGGTGTATAATCAGGTTCAAGTCCCTACTGGGATATGAAAACATGAAAGAGAGAGAGACACACACACACACTCAGTTTCATCATCTAAGTCCTGGCGTGTCATTCTAAAACAGTGGTAAAAAAAAATGTCACCGGTGTCTTTCAGATGCTTCAATAATTCACAAACAGCTTTAATATGCTAACACACACACACACACACACACACACAGCGCTCAACAGAGGAGCCGTCTGATGGAATTAACACCAAGTCTGTCGTTTCCATCTGAAGTCATTTGTTAGAAGATCTTCAGTCCAGTCAAGCTGCTGGGAGCTAATGAGACCCTGCCGTCTGTGTGTACGTGCATAACATCAGGGTAATTTCTTTCTGAAGCGAGGGACCTGATATTTTTGCAATAAATGTTGGGGTTTTTTCAGTTTAGCATTCATTTGAGAATTTGCAAATAAATAATCACCTTATGAACAACAACAACAAAAAAACATTAACACCAACATACAGCATAACGGCATCACAATATAAAGTTAAATATACAGTGACGGAACATTTTATCCACGTTTGTCACAGCAGCCAATGAGCCGGCAGTTCTGACCAATGAAACAGCAGGAGGCCAGTCTGGCGGCTTTGTGCACCAGGACTGAGACTGAAGACAGTGGAGAGGTGGAATGTGTTGCAGAGGCGGTTTGAGATCTTCCTAGTTTGGAATTTTTATACTTTTTTGGGCTCAGACTAAGCCTGGGTCATATATGGAATTAATTCACTTAATCCAAATGTTTGTTTTTGCACAATGTGTAAAATGTCTCAATTGCGAAAATCAAGTTATTACAACACGCACAAAAAGTTACGTTCAGTCAAAAAGTAGTGTAGATGATCGCTGGCTCCTGCAAAAGTGTGTTGTGATTTGCTACACTACATGACTTCAGGTGGCTAGGCCAGCTGGATCTCATACTGAATCTAATGTAGGGGACCCAGATGTCTCGGTTTGTCTTGGATTGTCCCAGTTTCAGGCTGGGTGTCCAGAGCCCCCACAAATATCTGTAAAACACTTAAAATGTCCAGGTTTTACCACAACCCAGACAAAAACTAAGAACAGGATGGGAACTTCAGGGACATTTTCACTCTGGATTTGACTGACAGCTGATTAAGTCTGAAAGGCTGCTTTGCCCAGAGCATGTGTCTTATAAAACCTGGCATATGTGTGTATGTAATTTACAGTAATACATTTATACACGCTCACTAACTCTGAATTTGTTTGCATGAAAGTACACATTTACAACACGATGTTCATTTACAAGAAACTCGTATTTAGAATCACACACTTCTATAACACACACACTCGTACCCCAGTCACGTAGACTCAAGACATGACCTGTCAATCACAGAGTCCATACATCCAGCAGGGTTTCTAATTGCATAAAATCAATCTGAAGCAAGTCGACTCGGGCTTCAGCTCCAATCCCAGCTCACCCTCATCACCGCCGACATCAAGGGCTTCACAGAGGCCACGTTCAAACCGCCCGCGACAGCTCGGCCTCATCCGCACCCATTCGATCTAATAACCTTCAACTCCTCAACTACAGCCCATCAGCGCAGCGCGTTTTACCTTGGAGATCAAATACTCTGTGCTCCTTCTCCCCCCTGGAGTATTCAAATTAAGCGGCTTCAAAGACGACCGAGACCCGCTGCTGCGATACAAAGACTTGTTACAGTAATTTTTTCAAAGTGGTAGCTTCTGCAAAAAGATTCCAAACTTGGCCGTCTGAGGTTGCGTTCACAGCCGGCGTGTTCTGAGTGGGTCATTTGAAAACCCTGCAGTGGTTTCTCTGCCGCTGGACATTCACACATACAGATACAAAGCAGTAGGCAGTGTCCGGCGTCTGATGAAGCTGTAGCTCTGTGGGTGTGTTCTGCAAAGATGGTGCAAACCTAACTAACAGAAAGAAACCAAAAAGGTTAAAACACACTACTTGCACGTCGAACATTTCAAGGTTTACTGTACATACCGCTTTCCTGTGTATTCTGCCTTTTATTGCAAACACTACTTAAACAAATTATATTTTAACTTTCTAACGACCAATAAAAACTCAACTACTGAGCACAAGTATGTTAGCAGACAGGGTCACATGTATTTGTACATTTATTTATGTCAACTGTATGTTTGTCTACATGTAGCACCTTATAACCAAATTCCTTGTACGTGTAATATACTACTCGGCAATAAATAAAGCTCTTTCTGATTCTGATGTTTGCAGGCTGACAGATGCAGAACGTAGGCTTAGAAAGTATTTCACTCTGTGTTCCTATTGATATAAATTCCACAGAAAACATACTGTACATTATGATGGGATGGTCTTGCAAGTGGAGAAATATTTAGTTTCAGTCAATTTAGTCTTGTTTTCAAAGTTTAAGGGCAGAAAAAAAGATTTTCAATATTGTCAAAATATAATGATTTTACCTTTTTAAACTGTTGAACCACAGAATGGTTCATATTCTGGTAAAATAAGTGGCAAATTATCATCAGGAAGGAGTAGCTGGTGTTCCTGTCTCTTGTTCTTCAGTTATTTACAACCATTATATTTGCTAAAATCATCTGGACTTCTGTGACACTCCTTTGAAAAGAATTAATTATTAATAATTAATTATTGTTCTATGAAAAAACACCACAACCTTTGCATGGTGGAACTTTCTGAATACAAAGCTATTGGAAGCCAAACTGCAGAAGCAAAACACTCTCAAAGTGCTGTTTCTTTGTGACTTCAGCATCGTAAAAATTCTGATTTCTCTAACCCAATAGGAAAATCACTTGTTTTAAACATTTTTAAATCCTTCTAAAAATCTCCATGTGCGCTGTAGCCTCCACAAACTTTACTGTTCACAGTGTTTCCCATTGATTAACGAGACCATGGCAGCCCGCCACAGTCTAATTTGCTCCGCCATTGTCTCAAAATGAACCAAAAATATTTTTACACATCTCATAACAACCTTTCAGACCTCTAACGTTGGGTTTTGTGTGCGCTGCTGTGACCTCGCATGCTCACACACTTTGGCATCAGACTCGAGACAACCACTACGGTTGTCTCAGGTAACTACGGTAACGTTAACGGTCTGTTTCTGTCACTCGTTTTTAAGCTAGCGCGAGGATACACGTGACAGCACCCGGTTTTCAAAATAAGGTGTCTATACAGCATGGAAATAAGATTAATTGGATTATATTCACAGAAAGTATAAAACAACAACAACAAAATAGGGAAATTGCTTATTTTCTATTCTTTAACTTGGGTTGCTGGAAAAACATTAAATAAATTTGTTGACCCTTGTTGCTGTCTCGTCACCATTTATAGCTATAAAATGGGTTTATGATGAAATAGTTTACTAGAGCACAACATTACAAGAGTGCGAAGTTATTCATAGATAACCTCTTAATTTTGCACCAAATTAATGCATTTAACTTTAAATGTACAAAACTTTCTTCTTGGGGGGGGGGGGGGGGGGGGGGGGGGGGGGTTGCGCATGCTCCTGGACTCCCCGAGAGGGTCCGAGATCCACCCACCACTGTCTCCTGTGGGAAACTGTGGTTCATATGGACTGAAGTTAAACTGCAGCACCAAAACACTGTCAACTTTTCATCTAATTTCTAACAAAATCAATTCTGTGACGGCTTGAAAAACCACTTCAAATTTAACCAAAAAGTTTTAAAGTTTATGCAGCAAGGTAATCAACCACACTTTTTATTTTTATGGTATTTATTTAGGCGAGAGTGAATTCTAACACAGGTCAGAGGAAGAAAAAATATATAGTGTTCTTACCTTTTCACACCGTTTGAAAATCTTTTTTTCAGATCTAGAGTCTATGAATCTGAATCCTTGCTGTTCAACAATGTTTCTCAAATGTAAAAGCAATAAAAAAAAAAAAGTCAGACAGTTAAAGTTGGTCTGCGCTTGAAGCAGCGTGTGGTTTGTCTGTCCAAAGCTCCAAACACACTGCTGCTCCCATGTGGGAAATGGTGACCGCCTGACACACCAGCAGTGTGTGTGTGTGTGTGTGTGTGTGTGTGTGTGTGTGTGTGTGTGTGTGTGTGTGTGTGCGGTGACCTGCTTCTTGGTCGGGGTGTTGGGGAGAGGAGGGGTGACAACAGTTGGGGAGGTTATTTTAGGACCAACCTCACCAACCCCACTTCAACACACAGATACTGTAGCTGTGACTCTGGGTCATTCTCGCCACTTAAAACAGACACACCCACCACACGCTGTCACCCTTCCCCTCCGTCTCGCTCCCTCTAAGACACACACACACATTCATGGACTGTTATGCACACATTTCACACACACACAGCTGCATTTGAAAACTATTTTTTTCTTTCCATCAACCCTAAAACTGAATTGTGCAACGATAATTTTCTAAAGATGCAGCCTCGGACTGTTAACCACCAGTCCAGCAGTACGACGCCCCTTTCAGCCACGCACCGTTAATATCGTCAAAAGTGTTCGAGTCACTTTTACACAAAAGTCCCTGCAGCAATCTCACAAGGTCAGACCTGGTAACATTTCTATATCACTTTCAACACGGGGCAGGTCTGAACTGAACGGCGTCTGATGAATTAAGGCAACGTCCACACTAATAATACATTTTTATTTTAAAAATCACATTTAAAAGCGAAAAACGGTCCGTCTACTCTGCGGCTGGTGGCTTGGTTGCAGAAATACTACAAACCAACAACAGCAATGGTGAAAAGTAAGACCAGAGATTTCTTTGCTCTTTTTGATTTCGACGAGGTGGAGCTCTTACTGAAAGCCAAAAATCCCTCATTCCACCCGTTACGTCATCATTTTAAAAAGTCTCTGCTTCCGTCTGTTCAGAATAAAACGCAGTCCGGGTCAGCAGTGGGGCTGCAACTTATTTTCATAATGGATTAATTTGTCAATAACTGTTAGAAGAACAATTGGAAAAATGACTCATGAGAATGATTAATCGACGATCAAAATAGTTGGCAATTAATTTAATAGTTGATAACTAATTGATTAATCGACTAATTGCTGCAGCTCTACTCAGCAGCATTTTCAAAAGTCTACGTTTAATGGGTTTGAAAATGCTGAGTAGCAAAGGTTACCAGCGTGGATGTAGCTCAAATGTTTGTCTTGTGCCACCTTCCAACATCACTTTAATAAATTCATCCATCCATCTATCCATCCATCTATTGTCAACCGCTTATCCTGCGTACAGGGTTGCGGGGGTGCTGGAGCCAATCCCAGCTGACATCGGGCGAAAGGCGGGGTACACCCCCTGGACAGGTCGCCAGTCCATCGCAGGACTGTAATAAATTCATTATCTAAATGATCTCCTCTTAGGCTCGCAGAAATCAGAAATTGTTGAGATCAGTCTAGATAAACCACTTTCCCCTCGTCTGCCTCTTCAAAAGAAACTCAAATAACCACAGAAATCCTCTGACCAGCACTCTGGTCTTCACTTTCTTTCATACCACGTGTGTGCATGAATAAATGAACGCCCAGAGAAAAAGGCTTTCCATACAGCAGATGAGCAAACATTAATTGAACTTAACGCTTATGTACGGCCTTTCTGTGAAAGTCCTGTCGTGTCTGAATGAAGCTGTAAGGAACATTAATGTTAAACACACAAAGCCATCGCTCTGACAGACAGACGAAGCCAGCAATGTTTTGTGTTCAATGTCTGAAAAGGACTTAAAACAGGGATTTGATAGGGGTTTGGTACTGGTGACGTCTTCATGACAACATCATTTCATACGATTACCTTAAAATGCTGAAGCTAATGAAGTGCATCAGTGTGAACAGGGCCTCTCTAATGCCTGTAAGAAACACATGCAACACTTAATGTTTACTCATGAGGAAGGTGTGATGACCTTATGTGTGATGTATGGACATCACACATAAGGCTTTGCTCTAACTTTAATCCAAACAACATGTCCTCGCTGTCAACATCTTGTATCTGCTTTTTCCTTTCACACACACACACACACACACATTCTTGTCTGCAGTGCAACAGCTGCCAACTGTGACAGCAGTGAGGAGGGGAAAGGACAGAGAGAAGCTCAAGAAGTGAAGGTTAAAGCTATTTCCTGGAAAGAAAACGTGTTTCATCATTAAGATAATAATAAATGTCCAACTGAGTCAAAGCTTGAAAACTCTTTTTCATTTAAAAGGGACCTATTTTTCTGCATTTCCAGCCCTATTTTGTAGTTCTGTGACTCCTCTATGGTAGCTTTGCATGATTCAGTAGTAGTAGAGCTGCACGATTTGAAGAAAAAGTCATGTTTCGATTATTGTGGACAATATTGTGATTCGATTATAATGGAACAAATGGTATTATGAGTCTACTTGCTTAATTATCAAGGAATGCCTGAAATACTGACATTTTGAAATGTGTATTTCTCAACTTGAACAAAGTTAAACAATAAACAATATTTACAACAATAACTTTAGTAAAACAGAACAAAGGGAGCGTGTTGCTCTACGGAGGAGGCGGCTAGAAGCAGCAAATATTGGCACACTGGCACCGGCTCAATTTACATAATGCAGAGTCTATTATATAAAGAGTACAATGTTTAGTTAATAGTATACTATTTCATATAATAGTATACTTTTTACCACTTGTTGAGTATTAAATCTGTTTCATTTTTGTGGGTTGTTTTTTAAAATTTAATCCTTGTGCAAGCAAAATGCTCTACATCGGTCACTCATTTATTAATGCTAAGTACTAACTTGTCAATAATCATATTGTTCAACTTTTTTTAATGTCCCGCCCCATCCAGGCTGTGATTGGTCGGTTGACGAAAAGTGACTGACAAGCACGTCGGCTCTGTGAAAAGTTGAAAAGCACAGCGTTAAAACGTTAAATGGCCAGAGAGCCAAACTCAAACCTTGCTTATCTTCTCCATGTTTTCTTCTGTCAAACCGCTTCAGCTGCTGCCGACGTCTCTCCGTCTCTGTCACAGAGCGACCGGCAACGAGACGGTTCAGTCCAGACGCAGGACCGCACACTTGCCATTCACACTAAATGACTTCAGACTCAATCTTTGTGACACTGATATTTATGATTTGAAATTGGGAAGCCTCAGATCCAGTCGGCGACATTAAGACGTCTGTTTGGGTCAATAATCGGTTCCGCCCCAGCGACTGTCGTGTCTTCAGCGTAAGTCTCAGATAAGTTAGAGGAAGTCCTGTTGATTATTTCAGCCTTCTTGCTATATTTTACGTTAACAAATGTTAAACAAATATCTGTAGGTTATAATGTTATTATACTGTGCGTGTTGTGAGCTAAGAATTGTGTTTACACCTACCTAAGATCTGAACACTGGCTGCCTTTTGGACAACGTGTCCAGATATAGATGGCATTTTAATACCAGGTGTAAATGGGGTGTTTGAGTCTCACGTCTGATGATTTCTGTCTTCAAAAGGAAATTCCAGGCCAGCTGTCTTAAATGAAAAGTGTCAGATGTATTTTTCATTGTTCTGAAATGTTATTACGTAGATCAAACATTTTGCTTTCAAGTCCAAGTTTCCAGCTTGATACTAATAAATCCACTAATGTTTAACACCTGTCCTTCCTGCAAAACTGAGGTTTTGTAAACACATAGCTTCCCACTCTCCTTGCCTCCTCCTGCCTTTCTTCCTTCCTTCCCGCCCCACACCCCTCCTTTACATTAATATCTGTGCCTCTATGTTGAGTGCTGTTCCCAGAATTCCTAGCGTAGCAGCGACAGTTACATCAGGAGACAGAAATATCATGACAGCTGGGAGAGGCTGGACTGTTTTTAAAGAAAGCTCTATGTGTCTGAACCAGGGACAAGTAAGATCACCTTTAGCTGCACGCTGGTGTGCATGATCTTAACATCAACAATTTGTAATAACTTTAAATTGTGATTTACATGGTCAGATTTGGAGGGAAATCAGCTGGACTGCCTTGTGGCACAAATCAGAAAGAGGGCACTGTTCATTCAGATTAAACAGACCTGGGGCATCATGCACAAACAAATTGTGAATATTTCACCGCAAAGGTCTGGATTTCTAGAAAAATTAGATGCGGAATAAGTGCTTAGAGCTCACAAAATTTTTTTCAGACACGGGGATTATTGATGCGAAATAAAGCTCATTCCTCGGATGAAAAAATAGATCAAATACCACATCATCATATGTCGCTGATGCACCATCATAGTTTGATCATCTATGTGAGGAGAATCATTATAGGTGTGATGATGCCTCTCACACTTTTAATTCCACTTCATAATGCAGATTTATTTTATTGCTAGTGAGCCATAACAATTCCACAAGCACCTTTAAAAGATAAAAGCCAACTCAAATCAAATCCGCTCAATATTTCATCAGCGCCGTCTCACCGTCACATTATCTGGAGCGCAGAGGAGAGGCCCGGACTGCGTGGAGCGCGGCAGCTGTTGAAATGTCAATGGGTGATGTTAGGATGCGCTTCCACCACAAACTACATAAATGTAGACATCTGAGTTTATCTGAGCTGATAAATTCACCCCTTGAAGAAAGCTGACTCATATGTCAGGAGGAGTATGTAATGTAAAGTAAAACATGCCCTCGTTTGGTCTCAACTGATTTCAGTTTCAGTTTGTTTGTTTAAAACAAAAGTGAGTAAGAGCAGTGACAACATGCAGGCAGTAAGAGAGCTGAATGTTGCACCACGAGTCTGCCTTGCTGCCAGTTTGTCCCTGAAGCCAAAAAAAATCTCCTGAGAGGATAAAATCTTATTTTCCACAAATAAAAATTAGCAAAATTAAGTAAAATCTTTTTTCAGTCCCTTTTCCTCAATAAATATCTTGATAGAAAAATCAAGTGTTAATTTGTTTGTGATTCAAATTAATTAAATCAAACATTTATTGAACATTTGTTATGTTGTTATTGAGGAAAATTATATCAAAATAAATATCATTATTGTTTTACTTAATCTGTCAATCAGTTTCACAATTAATCGATTAGTTGTTTGGTCTATAAAATGTCAGAAAATGGGAAATTTCCTGAAATCCAAGATAATGTCTGCAAATGCCCTGTTTTGTCCACAAACCACAGATATTCAGTTTACTGACGTAGAAGAGTAAAGAAACCAGAAACTATTCACATTTGAGAAGCTGAAATTTGGACATTTTTTTCTAAGAAAAAAAATGAGAGTGATTAATCTATTATCAAAATAGTTGGCTATTACAGTTTTTCCTCAATTGCTTAAACACTTTAACCAGACTTTTTAACTAAACATTTTCTAAAAGCTCACCCATCTCTCTAAACTTCATACAAATCCCTTAAATTCTCATTTAGAAAACACGAACATTCAACATTGTTCACTAAAGTCAGCACAGGGTGAGCTCAATTAGCACTCAGCTACCCAGGTGGAAACACAAAGAGTCATGATTGAAAACAAACTGATCAGAACCTTCAATAGACAGATAAATAAAAAGGACCAGATCATTCAGCTTTGGAACAGTGGATCAAGAGAGATGTGAAGGAAGAGGTCGAGGACACCGGGGAGGAGGAAGAGTATGGAGGAGGCGAATCTCTGGCCTGTTCCACACCAAAGATAGGATGCTGGAGAAGAACAAGTTGTTGTTTGGCGTGTTGATTTTACAGCACACTAAGGAATAAAAATGTTTCTGAATTTGTTGTTTCTTTTGTTGTGTTCATCATGTGAAAAGGTTTCTGAGGGGGAAAACCACAAGCAACATTACTAATAACTAGGGCTGACCCCGAATAGTCGAAGATTCAATGCTTTCGATGCCTGATTCGACTGTCAATCTCATAGTCGAAACTTCGCAGCGAAACGAGGACCGTGCCATTTTGGCGAGATGGGGGTGCTCAATGTCAGATTTTACATAGAACTACCAGTTTTCTCCCAATAAGTTAATATACAGCATGTTACAATACACATTTCAACGTTTAATGCTGTAAATAAACATGTAAAAAGAATAAAACTTTCAATAAATGTTTTTAAAGTGCGCATGTAATCTCTGTTTTAATTTTATAAGCCTAACCAGGGACAGGGGTTGCAAATTAGTCATGGCTAGAAACCTGTATGCATGGCATCTACTTTGTATTCTTTATAAAGCAGTGTTCTATGCATTTGTCCCTGTCAAATAAACATTAAATAAATAAATAAATGTGTAGGCGTAGCGTGTATGTGTGCAGCGGCAGAAGAGGAACACCTGTTGAAGAGACTGAGCTCCAGCTTCACTGGTGTTGTGCCGAGTTGTTCGCACCTCGCGGGATAATTTATCACCGTTGATGAACCACACAAAGAATATTATATTGTTTTTAAACAGTTGGCTACTCAAAATAGACCCGCGAGGAAGCGCACATGCAATAGTCGGCAGCAAGGGATGCACGCAAAACTCTGCACAAGACCGGTGTTATGCCGAGTTTTGCATGCCAGCCGAGAACTGCATGCACTTCCAAAAAATGCTTTTAAACGCTATAATATTGTTTGTGGGGTACATCAATGGTCATAAATGCTTCTTAAGAATATATTTTATGAACATTTAAGAGTCGTTAATATTTTATTATACTAAGTAGAAGTAGCAGTCCTGATTATTCAGCAAAAATATGTGGTGATAACCGCGTTTGATCAGTGTTTACAGCAAAGTGTCTGAAAAGGACGCATGTTGGAGGCTACCTGCCGAGATTTGCATCCACCTCTTTTTCTCAGCATGAATTAGCGTTACCTCTCGCGAGCTGCACGTAATTCTCGGCAGACAGGCAGAACTCAGCACAACAACGGTAAATGACAGGCGAGAGAGAGAAAAAAATTGGTCAACAATAAGCCTCAGTTTAGCTTCGGCTCGCAATCAACGTGCACGAAAACACACATGATTCGACTATCAGTCGACTATTGGCAGGACTTGGTGATTCTGATGTGACTATGTAAATCCTTAGTCGGGGACAGCCCTACTAATAACCAGTTCTTGTAGTATTGTTTTGAATTTACCTCACCAGTGCGTAAGACTGTGTTGTAGTGTGTGTGTGTTTTTGAGGGTTTATGTGTCATGTCTGAGGGCAAAGTTTGTCTTTCAGCAAGATTGAATGGTTTGAGTGAGAAGTTACGGATTTGTGTTTAGAGTTTTGAGAAAAAGAGGCATAATTTCAAGAACTGTGTTTAAGCAATCGAGAAAAACTGTAATTTAATCGACTAATAATTGCAGCTTTACAGGCGACACCAAGCAACAACATTAATGGATTAAATGGAGATTAGAGTATGAAATACAGAATAAAATGAAATACAGAACATGAATCTGTAACAATGACCTCTGCGTTTTATTTTATGTTATATCTATGGTTTTTAATGAAAACCTTCAAAGACTGCTGCATCTGTGTCTACTGATGAACTTGTGAGTGAGTGTAAGAGTGCAAATGTACTGTTCACACCAGCAGCCTCTCCCTCTCTGAGCAGCCCAGGACATTCTCCATGCAGCTGTTACACAACGCCTGCAGCCGGATGCCAAGAATGGCTGAGAGGCTGGCATACCAACACACACACACACGGAGAGAGAGAGACAGTGGTTGCGTCACTATAATCATGTCCAACAGTCGCTCTGTAGCAAGGTCAGGTTATAGAAAAATGCCCTGCAGGCAAACGCATTATAAATATGACAGAGAGAGGAAGAGAGAGCCACAGAGAGAGAGAGAGAGAGAGAGAGAGAGAGAGAGAGAGAGAGAGAGAGAGAGAGAGAGAGAGAGAGAAAAGAAAAGGAGGAGGAGGATAAAAGAAAGAAACAAAGCGAGAAAAGAGCAGCGAGGACGGGGCAGAGAGATCACCGGAGGCGTGAATCCAATTTCAAACAGCAGTCTGTGGCGATGTGTCCGCTTCCATTTCTCGCTCTGTCGCCGAGCCCGATGCCCGCCGACCGCCACGCCCGCAATTAAGTCAAATAAAGCTCGGGCCCACTTTGACCTGGATGCTGCGTGTCGAGGTAACGTCCAATCAGGCGCTCAGTGTGCAGCTACAAGCCGCAGCAGGGCGAATCTGACGGAGCTCATTCTCTGAACACAGACGCCGGCTGCTGATGATGCTAGAGATCTTACAAAACCAGCATTTAAAAACAAACTGTAACCGTAGAAAACATCTGCAGCTCGCAATCGTGCCACGCTGCTCATAGACAGGGACACAAGGATCAGGCCAGACTGGTCTCCGGCATTTAACAACAACATGAACCTTCATTTCACGTCACAAAATAAAAGACCAGTTCAACATTTTCAGACATCTGCTAACTTTCAGAGTGAGATACGAAGATGAATATCAATCTCATGTCTCGGTGTGTTCAGCACAGATGTAGAGGCGAGAAATGGTTAGCTTAGCTTAGCAGAAAGACAGCAAAGTTTAAATACACTCATACCAACACCTCTAAAGCTCACTGATTGACACGTTTCACTAATCCTGGTTTTAGGGGTGATTATGTGCAAGTTGTCAGGTTTGGTACCATCATACAGAGACCAAAACAAAAACCAGACACTGTTTTTATATCATATTTCTGGCTTAAATAAATTAGATTCACGTTATTAGTTGGCTTTCTAAGTTCGACGACCTTTGACCGAGCCTGTCATCAGCCAGTATTTTCCATAGCCATGGTAAAGATATCTGGACACCAGTCTGTGCTGAAGAATGTTTGTGTTCATAAGGATATTGTGTACTCCTTTTTGTAATCCTTCAGCTAGAGTATACTTTTACGTATGATAAACTTTACTTATAGAGCACAAAGTACAAAATGCTTCACAAGAGACACAGAGAGAAAGACGACCACAGTGAGGGTAAATAAAGTAAGAAATAACAATAAAACAAATACAAAATGCAGGAGAAAAGAAAGGAAAAGTAAAATAAAGAGGCAGCTTAGATAAAATTAAGGATATGTGTTCCAGAGCCTCGGGGCCCTGACGGCAAAAGCTTTAGACTCAGGAAGAGACAGGAGCCCCTGCCCGAAGATCTCAAACTACGCACAGGCATATAAGGAATTAAAAGATCCATAAGATATAATCTAGAACCAGGTCACAGAGAGCCTTAAAAGTAATCAATAAGAAACAAACAGGGAGCCATATGCTTTTCTAATGTCACATATTACACATACGTCTGTTAATCTACTGTTTATATGGAGTAACATAAAATAAAACATCTAAATAAAACACTGGTTCTTTAAAGACGGATTCCTGCACCTTCAGCCTTCACACTGTAACAGGAGGCTGAAACACTTTGTTGTAACACAGAGGTTTCACCACTGGAGGGAGCTGTCAGCCAGGGAATTAGTTCATAGAGACGCTCACACACCGTCCACCTGCTCTGTTTAGGTTTATCTCTGTATTTTGGACAGTCAGGGTTTCAATAAGTGCAGCAGGTTAATGGATCGCAGCTCTCACCCTGACCACTAATCTAAACCTTTGACTGTTTTCCAACATGGAGATATTTAGTGTATATTTTGTATGTACTGTTTTTGCTAAATGTATTGTTTTTAATTGTGTTGTATTGTATTGTTCTGAATTGTTTGCCCAGGGACTACAGATGTTGTCCACGTCCCCCTGTTAAATAAACTAAAATACAAACAATTTGACAGGGATGGTGCATATTATTAACATTTCTGAGAATATGAGTTTGCTTATTTTTATATGTAGTTAATATTTGAAAGCAAGACCTTAAGAATAAAAGCAGTGAAAATGTATGCAAGTACACACAGAACCTACAACAGAATCAACAATAGCACCGACATCCTGGTGAAGAGCAGATATTATGTACAGAGACTAAGATGCAGCTCTTACACTAAACATAATAATGACAAAGAAGACAAACATTTTCATTTCTAACCAACCAGGCTCTTAATGTTGTGGAGAAGGAGCGGTTATTCTTCTTCGTCTGGTGAGAATCATTTATACAGTAAAACTAAAACACAGACGCTAAAAAATTTAAATGAAAAACAATGACAAGTTAAACTATGTTACATGTAATAACATCTTCAGAGTCTGTTGAAAGTGTCCTCTTGCTTTAAAAAGTTCAATAATGAAGTAAACAACAGAGGGAACAGGATCCAAACATTAAATAAATTCATCAGTTGTCTTTACATATTAAAGTTTTTATCCTGACTGTTTTTGTCCTTCTGCAACATTTTTAACTGTAACAGCATCCGATTAAAGGGGAAATCTGAAATGACGGGTTGTTGTTGTTGTTTGTTAAGAAGCGTTAAGCGATGTTTTGATTTGCCGTTTCACACAAAGCTGCTGCTCACTGACTGATTGTGACTGATCAGACTTCCTGCAGGCTGCAGCTCAGATCTGACGCCAACGCGACCTGACAGAGGTGTCAGAACACAAGCAGTGTGAACGAAAACATCAGGCGTCACATCTGTTTCTGCCTTCCAGCTCTGAGTGGACTGAAGCGTCTCCACAAACGTTCGTCCAGCTAATTGTCCTCTTTGTGTGTTGACGCTGCTCAATCTCAAAACATAACGGATAGATTTGATTATTGTCATGACTTCATCAGCAAAGGCTGGATGGTGGATAAAGTTTCATGTCATTTTAATGAGCTAAATATGATAAACATATGTCATTTAATTCAGATTTTACAGTATAAAACAAGAGTTTTTACAATTTAAGCTTCAGTGTTAATTCAGCCTCAAATAATTAAATAATTGATTTTTATATTTAAAAGTAAATCCAGGATTGGGTGGTGTTTATTCATTAAACAGATCTCTGTCTAAACGTGGTTATAAAGACTATTTGTAGCACTTATTTTTACTATTTGTGTGACTTCCCTCTCCATTTTCTTTCACTTTCTAGTAGTTGAAGCATATTCTGAGGCGTCGCCACCAGAGGGTGCATCAAGTTGCTAATTCAAGAACCTCTGAAAACCTTGTTAAAATCGCCTGGTGCCAAGTTATTCTTAAATAAAGAAGGGTTTTTTTGTGAAATTAAGTGACTCTGGTGCTAGCTCTGGAGAGGAATCAAGAAGCAGGACCATCAGCAGATGATAAATGCTTTATACAGTAGGACACATTCACACATAAGGACAACAGAATCAGAATGACATCAGCCACCCACAGGACAAAGATGTATTGTAACACACACACACAGTGAAGTCACTAAAGGTCGGACTTGTCACTTCCCAGAACCAAGCTGTGATCCAACACATCCCATGACTACAGACACACATAGAACACATTGCTGCAGCTCCTCTTTTCACCCTGTGTTGAAAGCTTCGTTTTAGCTATGAAGTGATACATCTGGTCTCTAAATGATCTTTCTGTCTTCAGTCTGTGAGTTCTGAAGGTCAGTGAACTTAAGTCCACTTAAGTCAAATGAAACCAATAACAGATGTGAGCCTAATGCATCGATGTACCATCAATGACAAACATGAATTGACTTCAACTACAACTTTAAGCAAAATTAAAAAAACACACATAGCAGGGTGGTTTCTTTGACCAGAAAGCTAGTAAACCTACTGGATAACATGCATTTTGGAGGATATAATTTTAGTCAGCACGCTAAATGTATTCCTCACGCTCTCATTGGCAAACTACAAACATGTTAAAGCTAAGGAGGTACCAAAATAAAAATTCAAGGCCCTTAGCTGAAACCGAACAAGTACATTCACCTTTTTTTACCACTGTATAAATTAAATATTTAAAATGTGCTTTTTCCTCAGTGTTTCCCACAGGATTTGGAGACTATAGTGGGGGGTCCTTGGCCTGAGAGGGTCCGGTAAAGTAAATTACATGTGTCCATTTATTTTTAATAGACACATGTAATATGTTTTATACTTTCTGTGAATATAATCCAATTAATCTTATTTCCATCCTGTATAGACGCCTTATTTTGAAAACCAGACGTTGACACATGTGTTTCCTCCTCGCGCTAAATTCATCCAGTCCGACCCAGTTTGATAACTAATGTTGTACGTGGTTCTCGTCCGGCGTAACATGAAGACTTCACAGCCTCTCTTCAGGTAGGACTCTCATACTGCAGCACTTGTCTTTGTAAAGAGACAAACTGACAGGATAAAGTCTCTAACCTGCCTGTCAGCTCGCTCTGGGCAGCTTCAGTTACCATAAAGGCTTTAATACGTGTGCACTCCACATGTAGGTGCGGCTAGCTTAATCGCCTTCTCACAGACGAGTGACAGAAACACTCAAAGCGGGTCAGAACGTTTGTTGCCTTTTCTAAGAAGTCAGCCACAGATGGAGTGGATGTGCTCGGAAACAATTCAGCAGAACAGCGTCTGCAAATGGCGACTTTTGCGTCTTCCTTTGACACTGTAAAATGCTTCCTCTCACTGCCGACTACAGAAGGTGATGTCTACAAGTTAATACAAGAGATACGTGTTAGGTGAAGCAAGACGAGCGTGTGGAGAAAATAAATAAATCACACAATGAATGTGCCCTCACGTAAACATCCCTTTTTGACCCACGAGTTTGTGGTACTAAGAAGATCCAAAGAACTAAACTCAGGAACTAAAAGATCCTTTTGGGAATTACTGCCTCAGCTGAAAACCAAACAAAGATGAGGCAACAACGGATTTTAAATGTCAACATTGAGTCGTGTGACTTGCAATCCCGCTGCTGTGACTCGTGTATGCAAAGGAGACATGCTCTCTCTCTGATTACAGCAGCAACCAGTCCTTGTTTACCACGATGTGACGGAAGCTGTAAACAAGCTGTCGCAGCCTGAAATTTGTGTTTGATCAGTCAGAACATTCAGGGCTGCAAACTCCGCCCCGACAGCGAGTAGGGACTTCATGAAAGGACTATGACTAGTTAAAAACAGGTTCCTCCAGGGAGGAAACACAGGTACGGTTTCAGGTTTCAGGTTTTATTTGGAAGCTTTCTGGATTCCTGGAAACGATTGTTCAGTGGGTTTAGGGCTAAAAGAGACAACACACGAGTTGAGATATGAGATTCAGTGCCTGTTCACGGCAGTGAGTGACTCAGCTACAAAGACAGGAAACAGAAAACATCCTCTCTCTCTCTCTCTCTTTTACGTTCTCCTCACTTTCCCATCAGCGTGACTCCTGGTCTGGAGTGTCTGGAGCAGTTACTGGACACGCGACCGCTGCTGCTGTGTTTATTCACGCACACACACGACGTAAACACAGAGCGCAGAGGAGAAAGGAGAGCTAAAAACAGCAGCGAGGAAAAACAAGAAAGAGGAGAGAAGATATCTCCTGCAGTACCGACAGAGCAGCAGCAGCTTGATGAAGAGGAAATATCTGAGTCACTGTGTTTAAAAATACACACTCATCAATAAAAGATCCTTCTCGTCGACTCCAACTGAATAAAACAGCATCTTTATGAATGGATGGATGAATGAATGAACAAACAGCCCTCCAGCTGCTGTAATGGTTTATGTTCTGTTTGGAAGCTGATTTGGCGTCAGATTTTTATTTATTTTTTCTACCAGCACTTGAATGCAGCATAGACTGTCCTGTCCTCCATGTGGCACCAATAAAGTGTCAGAATTTAAATTTTAGTAGGAATCAAAGTTTCCAAAGATAACGTATATATTAGGCTTAATTTTAGGGTATTAAAATCATACTGATAGAATGATGCAGCCATTAGCTTAAATGAAGCGCTAGAACAAGCAGAGAATATTTGTCTAAATTCTAAAAACAAAAGAGGCGTAAATTTAATTATATGATTAATTTCAGAGACTCACATACACCGATCGGCCATTACATTATGACCACTCACCAAGTCACCTGTCAGTGAGTGGGATATATTAGGCAGTAAGTGAACATTGTGTCCTAAAAGTTGATTTGTTAGAAGCAGGAAAAATGGGCAAGCGTAAGGATTACTACTGTAGATTAAATTGCTGAAAAAGTTGATGCTGGTTCTGGGTGTCAGAACACACAGTCCATGCCTCGACGGGTCAGGGCTGCTTTGGCGCCATAACATTATGACCAGCAGGTGGTCAAAAATGTGATGGCTGGTGTATTCTTGTGCAAACACATCACAAAGCTGCTGCAGCATAGTTAAGATAATCCACACCAGTGTCAGTATCCGCACAAACGGTCATTTTTCAGTCTTTATGTGACATCTTCATACAGAGAAGTTAATTGTGAATTAAACCAGAAAATATCAGGGGCGTTCAGGTGCCTGTCCTGCTCCTGTGGACGCAAAAACCTGTCAAAACGAGTGCTACAGGAAATCAATACTAACACTAATGTTTTCTGAGGTAATTCCCCTTTAAGAGCTAAATAAAGAGACTCAGCTTTTAAGGGATTTAAATTCTTCACAGACAGAGTGAATTAAACATGAAGCGGAACTGCTCTGTTCATGAACCAGACCGAGACGAATCAGAGTAAAAACTCTCCAAACATTTTTTTTTTCTTCTCTTACATAAAACCCACTCGAGATGAAAAAGAGGAGTGAAGGTGGACGATGAAGTTGACTGGTCTGGAAGGCTGCACACACTTACATAAATAACTGAAGGGTCAACTGAGTGACCTCTGGAAGTCTTTACATAACACCAAGGCCGTGGAGAGAGGAAGGGCATTATGGGTAATTTACTGCCTGAGGTGACACAGTTGAATAGAGTGATGTTCTGCTGTCTTTGTGAATTCAACACGGACCTGCTCAGAGGCATCAATACATGTTTGCATGTTAGAGATGTTCTACTGACTTTGGACACACAAAGGCCAACAAGACAGAACCATCAGAGCGGACCTGCCAGCTGTTTCCCCTCATTCAGAGCTCGGGTTCAGACCATATTAAGTCAGTTCCAGCTCGATTAAGGTCTTCCTTGATTCCCAAAGAGGGATGTCAAGCTTCGACTCTGGGCTTACCGTACTACAAATTTTTTATGTTTGGAGAGTTAGAAAAATCCAAATTTGGACAACTTCAGGCAATCTGTGTCTACGCCACCTGAGCGCCTGCAAAGCAGACTCATCTCAGCTCTGTGACTCTGTTTGAAGCTTTGAAGGTTATTTATGCAGGGCCCAGAGCAGAAAAGTCAACAACTGCAGTAATCTGTGTTAGGGATGGCTCGATACCACTTTTTCCTGTCCGATACAGATCTTTGACCAACTTGATAAAGTCTTTATCCTTCTCTTAAACAGCAAAGCTTTTAATAATGCATTTGTATGGATGCACTTTGCTTTACCTAGCCAAAAAACATCATGCTCAAACTGTGAAACAAATATTCTACTTCCCAAGAGAAAGAAATACACAGCCCACAACATGACTAAGTTACGCAATATTGCTCTTTCTTTTATTTCACTTTCTAACTTTTTGCAGCATTTCTGTTTGGTCAGCACCATTTCAAACACTCAAACTGAAGTTTAGAGTGCAAATTTGTGCAAAAGCTTTAATCTGAGTATTAAGAAGAGCAAAGGAATTATACACCAAACAGCCATAACATTATGACCAGCAGGTGGTCATTGTTACGCTACGAGGGCAGCCGTCTACAGGTGCTGGTCATATAATTAGAATATCATCAAAAAGTTGATTTATTTCAGTAATTCCATTCAAAAAGTGAAACTTGTATAATGTATACATTCATTCCACACAGACAGATATATTTCAAGTGTTCATTACTTTTAATTTTGATGATTATAACTGACAACTAATGAAAACCCCAAAATCAGTATCTCAGAAAATTAGAATATTGTGAAAATGTTCAATATTGAAGACACCTGGTGCCACACTCTAATCAGCTAATTAACTCAAAACACCTGCAAAGGCCTTTAAATGGTCTCTCAGTCTAGTTCTGTAGGCTACACAATCATGGGGAAGACTGCTGACTTGACAGCTGTCCAAAAGACGACCACTGACACCTTGCACAAGGAGGGCAAGACACAAAAGGTCATTGCTAAAGAGGCTGGCTGTTCACAGAGCTCTGAGTCCAAGCACATTAATAGAGAGGCGAAGGGAAGGAAAAGATGTGGTAGAAAAAAAGTGTACAAGCAATAGGGATAACCGCACCCTGGAGAGGATTGTGAAACAAAACCCATCCAAAAATGTGGGGGAGATTCACAAAGAGTGGACTGCAGCTGGAGTCAGTGCTTCAAGAACCACCACGCACAGACGTATGCAAGACATG
>NC_060160.1:2261410-2272638 GCF_021292245.1 Micropterus dolomieu | reverse complement strand
GCCTCAGCGACCGCGGGGCCTGTGCCACGAGGGGAGCGCATCCGACCATCCTCTAGGAAGAGAGCCGCTCGAGACCTCAGCACCCTCAGGGGCAGGGCTTCGCAATGGTCGCAGGCAGCCCCCTCGAGAGCCGCCTGAGCATGCAACATCCCCAGGCATGAGACGCACATCCCATGGGTATCACCTTCTGTGATGAAACGCTCACAAGGGAAGACACACTGTCGGAATCGCTTTGACATGATCTTCTGCTGTTTCGTCTCGATGTCAGGTAGGAAAATGGAGCTTCCAAACATAGCCAGAGTGCCTGCTGAATAGAAAGAAGCTAATGTGTCTTATGTGCCGGCGTGCTTATATACCCCCTCCGGTTACGCCGTCACACACTACCGTTCTAGTAACACCAATAGGATTGGAGTAGTTTCATTCATAGTTCAGCCCTGCCAAGCCCAGGGGCGTTCCCATAGTGTCGTCACCGACGCAGTTCGAGTTCCCTCGAAGGGGAACCCCCCATCTCTGGCTTGAAAAGGGAACTGCCTGCCTCTCCCCAATTTCATTTATTATAACCCCTGAAAATGCCTCGTCTTAAAAAATGGAGGACAAACCGCGCAGCAGTTAAAACTCCTTACTAGGTGTGGTGTTGATGACGTGTTGAGAAGAAACCCGCTTGACACTGTTCTTGATCATAAAAGTTCATTAAATCAAGGAGTTCAGCATCAATTACAAGCTCTGCAGCTGCTTGGAGAGTGACCCAGCCCGATGGCCACTCTGTCTTTCTGTATATCAAACATAGCTTATATAGGATATGTTTAGGTATCTGTTCGGTACCATAGAAGGGTTTGAGTCTGTAAAATAAAAGGTCAAACCCATAGAAGGGTACAGTACTATTCTGAGGTAACAAAACAAGGGGTCAGAGGTCAAATTCTATAGAAGGGTTCAGTCCCTACATAACCACCAATCACTGCTCTACGTAGAAGGTCACTGACCCTCTGTCTTGCTGCTACAGTGCTATTTTGAACTGTTAGGAGTCAAATGCATAAATATTACATACTACATAGGTAAAAAACACAGCTTTCTCCGTCGTCCCTTGAGATAATGTTTTGGCAGCTCTCAGAGCTCTTTTCCGGTTATTCTCTGGAACACTTCCGGGATTGTTTTCCTTATCTGTGATATTTTCCTGCCAGCTGTTTCTCATTTCCTTTTATAACAAAACAGTTTTCACTTGTGGCCAGTCTCCTGTCCCATTCCTCAAGGAATGTTTTTGCACAGAAATCATAAATTCATTATAATGTATAAAGCTTATTAAATTTTAAATGTACACTGACTTTTAACTGGCTTAATCCCAACAATACAAACTGCGGTGTTCCACTGACTACTGTGTCTGCGTCTCAACTTGTATTATACACAATCACTCACAGAATAGGGATAAGAAATGGCTGATACATGCAAACTGTTTCGAATTGATTGCTCACAAACAAAAGGGGATTGTCAACATTTCATGCAAAGCTAAGGTGGGTGCGTCATCTGCATCATGCAGGTACTTGTTTTTATTTCATTACTGTAACTCCCCTGGACTACCTGTAAGGTGGACCCATGTTATCACTTGTTAGGGTGCAAGTGAAAACAAAAACAACAGCTCCATAAAGTTCAAGTGGGACATATGAGGAAGTAGGGCTTATTTAAATGTGCTTCATGAGTTGCCTATCAATTTGACAATTGTTGGAACCAGTATGTATATAAGTTATCTCATATTTACTCTCGCCAATGCAATCTGAAAAACAATATATATCAAGACGTGTACTAATGCAAGTGTGTAAGTCTGTTTGCAGAAATGTACTGACAGGAAGTCTACAGCGGATGGTGTGACTGAAGGAAATGAAACACGGAGCGGACAACAACAACAAAATAACTGGAACCAAGTCCTGGCCCTGAGAGGCGACTGAGCTTAATGTACATAGTTCCTGGAACAGTACTGTACAATAATATATGTGACGCTGATCACGTTTCATGTTGCTGCTGCACCCCCTTTCCCTTTAGAGCAGCAACATGCATGTAACTAGGGAACGCCCTGAATATAATAAAAAAAGAGGAAACGGAAGAGTAAAGAGTATGTAACTGTGTACATCTCTGTCCGTTCTCCTCGCGAGTAAAAAGGCACTAACTCTCTTGTCTTTCTTCCTTGTCTGATATATTATAGGTGTCTGAACCTGACAACGATCATAGTGTGTAATGAGAGAGGAATGTCTGGAAACCAGGATACAATCTTGCTCAATCCTGTTTGAAACACAAACAAACACATGTTGGATGATTTAGGTTCAGGCGAAACTGAAAGCTTCTCATAACTGCGGAAGGACAGCGAACAATAGACAGACAGAGAAAACCGGAATACTGCAACTTCAACCAGCTGCTGACTCCAGGAGATTTAAGACTGGATATTTTGAGACGTTTCTAAAGGAGGGAACTAAACTGCCTGTCACAAGGTTTCTTCTATTTTTCCTTGAGACTTCTTATAAATTTTTTCTCATCACCATCAAGGACTTGGGCTGTGTCAGGAACTGTTGCTGACGTGCCACTGTACAGCACTGTGGGACACTGTACGTGAAACTGGGTTGTGAACAGACATTTGACTTGGGAGTGGAAGCTGTTTGAGCTACCTGACTGCTGTTTAGTGTAACTTAGAAATCATGGCTTGTCGGTTAGAGGAGAATCTCTCCTGTCCTGTCTGTCATGACATCTATAAACAGCCTGTCATCCTGTCGTGCAGCCACAGTTTCTGTAAAGCCTGTTGGCAGCGTTGTTGGACAGACAGAGGAAAGGAGTGCCCAGTCTGCAGGACAATATCTGTATTATATGATCCACCTCTAAACTTGGCACTGAAGAACATGTGTGAAGATTTTCTACTGGACAGAACTGAGAGACGTTCAACAGGGTCTGCAGATCTCTGCAGTCAACATGCAGAGAAACTCAAACTCTTCTGTCTGGATCATCAGCAGCCAGTTTGTCTCATCTGTTCGCATTCAAATTTACACACCAGCCACATCTTCAGACCCATCGATGAAGCAGCTCTGGATTACAAAAAGATACTTCAGGAACTCCTGAAACCTTCAAAGGAGAAACTGGAGCTCTTCAATGACATTAAAGGAAACTTTAATCAAACAGCTAAAGACATTGAACTCCAGGCTCAAGACACAGAGAGGCAGATTAATGACGTGTTCTTGATGCTCCAGAAGTTTCTCCAAGAGGAGAAGGAGGCCAGGATGGCTGCACTGAGGAAGGAGAAGGAGCAGAAGGTTCAGATGATGAAGAGGAGGAGTGAAGCTCTGAGCAGAGAGATAGCACCTCTTTCAGACACAGTCAGAGCCACAGAGGAGGTGCTGAGAGCTAAAGATCTCTCATTCCTGCAGAGATACAAGACTGCAGCTGAAAGAGTCCAGATTCCCCTGCCAGATGATCCACAGCCGACCCCAAGAGCTCTGATAGACATGAGCGAACACCTGAACAACCTGTCGCTCAAAATCTTGGACAGTGTGAAGGAGAAAGCAACTTCCACTCTGAACCCCCCGCAGAGAAAATTATCTGATATTGAAGTCCTCTGCCCAACCCGATCAAGCCCCTGCCTGATGTTCCCATCCATCTCGAAGTTTTGCAATGGATATGTCAAACCCCAAATGGAATTCAACCTTTCATTTGATGAAGATAATGACGATGATCTATACGGCTAGATGATCCTATTGTCTATGCAAATTGCGAATCCAATCAAGATCACAATTAGTCCAGGGAGAGAGTTTTTTGTACGCTGTAATGATGTGGATGCAGCTACATTTGTTTTACTTTATTACTGAATTCATCCTCATCCACACCATGTAAAATTGTTGTATTTCTGTATATCATTTTATCATTTTATGATATACCATTTGTGCTTTGCATGTAGCATAAAGGGAAGTACAAACTTCATCTCATTTACATAACCCTGTGCTGTAAAATGACAAATAAATACCTTGTACCTTTGCTAGTATAGAGAATGGGGTCTGTAAAAGAAGATCTTAACTAAAGCAGCTTATAAGTGCTGCAACCCCTGAAAACCCTGCAGTCTGTCTGCCATTTTATTGATTATTGATTTTTTATTGATTATTGATTTTACCTTAGTAGGTAAAAAACGCAGCTTTATCAGTCATCCCTTATAAGATAATGTTTTGGCAACTCTCAGAGCTCTTTTCCTGTTACAAAAAAATACACTGAAGAAAAAGAAATATATGCATGAAACTAATATTACCTTTATATTTTTAAATCTTTTTAAAGTTTTGACTCATATTTTTCTAACTTTGTTTATTCTGTTTTGCTGAAGTGTCTTTAATTAAACAAGGATATAAGATAATTAGTGTTTCTTTCCAAAGGACTTTTATATTCATTCTTCTCTGTTAGTATTGCGACCAAGTGTCACATTGCACAGATTGGTGAATTGATTACTGAAAAGTGGAGATTTTATAATCAGACTTCATATCTTTGGTGACGAGGAAACTAAATCTTTACTACTGCTGTGAACTAACTGTACACTGCTGTATTTTAGATTTGCTTATTATTATGCTTACTGGGATTATATATACACAGGGTGACAAAATAATAAAAACACCTGATACCTAAAACAATAAAGAATAAAGTGATTTACTTAAATGTATGCGTTTGTTTCTTTATGATGGAAATTCTTTGACTGTTGTTTCATGGTCATCCTTGTCATGAGGCAAGGCTGCATGTTTAGCACACAAGAGTAAGGTACTGAACTCATATATAGGCAATATTGTGCATAAAAAGTGTTGGGTGTCATGGAAAGAATCAGATATTCCAAACAGAACATTTCATAATGTTTGAGACTTCAGAAAAATAGGACTACAGCAGCTTGAGTGCTGCAAGGAAAGAAAAGAAAATAGAATTCACCAAATATAATACAATGAAGGTAATGAAGTAAAAAAAATAAACTGAGAAAGGTGCAGTGTGGAAAAAACAGACAAGCATGTAAAGTATCTTGTGTTGTTAAGTTTGGTTAATTGAGATATGTAGATTCCAAGATATTATTTATCTTGACTCTTACTTCATATTTTAGTATAATTTTAGTTGAAAAGCTCATTTGATTTGATCTTCCTCAATTTTAAATTCTTTGTTTCTCTTTGTAGATATAATCTGCAGTATGAACTGATAACATTTATATTGGGGATCGACCAATATGTTTTTTTCCCCCAGGCCGATAATGATTATTAGTAACCAATAAGACCGATGACCGGTATGTGGAACCGACATACATATGCTGTGAAAAAAAATTATCTTGGTGTCAAAATTTAGAATAACACAAACTCAAACACAAAACTTTGTTAAAAATAACAAGATTAAAGTTAATTGTCACGTTTAATCTTTATAAATAGTAAATTCAATGAATTAGAGATCCAGTCCGTGGCAGTCTTCCTCCTCCTCCTGGGAGCTGGTTTCTCTCAACAAGCAGCTGAGTTTGCAAGGAGTTGCTCAATTTTAAGGTACGTAGCATCTCAGCTATAAAGGCTACAGACATTAGCTGAGCTAGCAAATGTGCTTGTTTAAAACCAAAACACAGCTGCGGTGGATGAGACAGAGCAGACTAAATATCGCTTGGTGAACGTTCCTGCTTGTTGTACTGATGCAGTAACAGCCTTTTACTAGTACTGCTGGCTTTGTTGCACTTACTTACAGTAAGTTCTGTAGTTGTGTAATCTACACTGATACAAACTACACTCAAACAAACAATGTTGACTGTCAACATTTCATGCATAGCGCAGGTGGGTGCTTGTTATATTATTCCTCTAACTCCCCTGGCCTGTCTGCTGGGTGAACCCCCTTCATCACCCAGTGAAACCAAAAAAGACAACATTACTGACCACCAGTACAGCAGAAACAAATTAACCAACACTAAAGATTTTAGGCAAAATACAGACAACAGCTCCATAATGTTCACGTGGAACATACGTGGAAGTAGAGTTTATTTAAATGAGGTGTATGAGTTTCTTATCAATGTGAAGCTCGCAGTGTGTAATTAGAGAGCAATGTGTGGAATGTGGAATTGCCAGAAGCATGTGACACAAACCTGGAATACAACTGCTCTGTCCTGTTAGAAACACAAAGGGACATGTTGTGTGATTTAAGTTCAAAACAAAACTGAAAGCTTCTCATAACTGCAGGAGGACAGCTACCAGAGCGAACAGCAGACAGACGGGGAATAAAGGAATACTCCAACTTCAACCAGCTGCTGACTACAGGAGATTTAGAACAAGACTGGATATGTTGAGACGTTTCTAGAGGAGGGAACTGAGCTGCTACATTTCCTCATCGCCAACAAGAACTTAGGCTGTGTCGGGAACTATTGTGCATCTGTAAGGCACGTTGAGACACTGTACGTGAAACTGTGCTGTAAGCAGACATTTGACTTGAGAGTGGAAGAGTGACTGACTCAAGCTGTTTGAGCTGCCTGCTGCTGTTTAGTGTAACTTAAAGATCATGGCTTGTCGGTCAGAGAATCTCTCCTGTCCTGTCTGCCATGACATCTATAAACAGCCCGTCATCCTGTCATGCAGCCACAGTTTCTGTAAAGCCTGTTGGCAGCGTTGGTGCAGAGAGAAAGGAACTCGTGAGTGCCCAGTCTGCAGGACAATATCTGTATTATATGATCCACCTCTAAACTTGGCACTGAAGAACATGTGTGAAGATTTTCTACTGGACAGAACTGAGAGACGTTCAACAGGGTCTGCAGATCTCTGCAGTCAACATGCAGAGAGACTCAAACTCTTCTGTCTGGATGATCTGCAGCCAGTTTGTCTCATGTGTTTGCTTTCGCATTCACACACCAGCCACAGGTTCAGACCCATCGATGAAGCAGCTCTGGATTACAAAAAGGTTCTTCAGGATCTCCTGAAACATCTAGAGAAGAAACTGGAGCTCTTCAATGACATTATAGGAAACTTTGATCAAACAGCTAAAGACATTGAACTCCAGGCTCAAGACACAGAGAGGCAGATTAATAACGTGTTCTTGATGCTCCAGAAGTTTCTCCAAGAGGAGAAGGAGGCCAGGATGGCTGCACTGAGGGAGGAGAAGGAGCAGAAGGTTCAGATGATGATGAAGAAGAAGAGTGAGGTTCTGAGTAAAGATATAGCACCTCTTTCAGACACAGTCAGAGCCACAGAGGAGGTGCTGAGAGCTGAAGATCTCTCATTCCTGCAGAGATACAAGACTGCAGCTGAAAGAGTCCAGATTCCCCTGCCGAAGGTACCAGAGCCGATCCCAAGAGCTCTGATTGACATGAGCAAACACCTGAACAACCTGTCGCTCAAAATCTTGGACAGTGTGAAGGAGAAGACCTCCACAACAACAAAAATCTCTGAAGAAGTCAAGGGTATGTGTTTCTTGATGTTGTTGTGTAGTGCTTTCTTTTCGTATTTGACGTTTCTCAGTCCTGAACTTGCTGTAGTGTTATTTGTGTTTGTTTTTATCGGTGTGAATGAACTTCACTAATTTACCCGCTCTGCCCTCGTGTCTGCAATGGGACCAAGACCCCTTCACAATCACAGACGGGAACAGAAGAAGAACAAAGGGATCAGAACCATCTATCTGCTTCAAAAGACCCCTTCAGTTGGACACTAAACTGTCACGCAGCAAACAGCAGCTCTTGAAATTTCACGTGGGATTATGACAATATATGACAGAAATACACTTTTAAAAGGAAGTGCAGGGACGATCACTACTCAGGGAAAACGGACCAAACGTCACCCCAGGTGGAGTGATCGTAAGACCCTGTGTTGTAAAATGACAAATATTATATCTACCATGTACCTTAGCATAAAGCATGGCGTCTGAAAAAGAAGATCTGGACTAAAGCAGTTTTCAAATACTGCAAAAAAGAAAACAGCACAGGCTAAAAAAAATTTAATGAATGAAACTTATATAAACTGTATATGTTTTAAAAGATGTCCTGAATATAAGACATTTAAATACTGAGTCATATCAGTCTAACTTGGTTTATTCACTTCTGTTAAAGTGTATTTATCAGGGATTTAAGATAATTAGTGTTTCTTTCCAAAGGATTTTTTATAGTCAATGTGACCAGATGTCACATTCCACAGATTGGTGGATTTATTTTTTAAAAGTGGAGATTTTAGATTTAGACTTGATATTTTTTGTGATGAGGGAACTAAATCTTTACTACTGTTGTGAACTAACTGTACACCGCTGTGTTAGATATGTATTATTATTATTATGCTTACTGGGATTATATATACACAGGGTGACAAGGTAGAAAAAAAATAATAAAAACACCTGATAATACAATCAATAAAGAATAAAGTGATTTACTTAAATTTATGTGCACGTTTCTTTATGATAGAAATTCACTGACTGTTTCATTGTCATCATCATCATGAGGCAAAGTGTGTAAGGTACTGAACTCATACCGTTTAGACAATATCAGTGTTTCCCGTACATTATTCCACAATACCAACAGCACATATTGATTTTAGATTTTCAGTCCAACACAACGCTGTCAATGTCGGAGACCCACCTTAAAAAGAATTATTAGCAAGCATGTAAGGAGCCCAGCTGATAAGGAGAGCTATTTTATTGTTAGAATACAGCTGGGTAGTCGAGGTTAGCACGCCGTACATAGCGCCCCCGCGCCCCTCCGTGCGCCACAGTTACGCTGTCATTATGTGGGAAACACTGAATATTGTACGCAAGAAGTGTTGGTTTTCATTGAAAGAATGATATTTTTATTAATTAGCGAGGAAAACTGTATTTCTGTTAAAAAAGAGAAACTCTGAGTAGCAGAATGGTTTTGTGTTTTAATGACCGATGCGTTTTTAAAAGTTTAGACAGTGGAGCTCTATGGCTTATATACACACATTATACTTGTTAGTAGATGTATTCATAGTTTGTCGAGTCTTCACATGAGTTTCACGTCACATGATTTGTTGCCAAGAAGAAAAGTTTTGAATATCATTCTATATAATATCACATGAGGTCAAAATTTGTCCTGAACACTCCCTTCAGCCCCAGCTGCACTTTGACTTTGTGCTAATTAGCAAATGTTAGCATGCTTACACTAAATTAAGATGGTAAACATTATAATTGCTTAACATCAGCCCATTAGCATGCTGGCATGCGGACTGTAGGTCAAAGCACCGATGTGCCTAAGCTCAGCTGCTGGCATGACTCCAAGAATTCAGAAGGAAGTCACAAAGTCCTCAAAGTGATTCTCACAAAATAAAAATGCTAAAACATAAAGAAACCCCTTAAGTCTCCATCTTCATTCAAAGACATAATATTCCCATACTTTAGAACCAGATGGGGTCATATAGACTGTTGCATAGGTGGTAAATCAAACATGTGGTCGGATGACAACAATCGTTTATCTCCTCGACTCGTCCGTCTGTCTGCATGGAGACAAAACCTTTCCCTTCTTTTTGTTGTCTCACCACTTTGTTTTCTCACACTTTCTCTCTCTCTCCACTGTTATTCTCTGTCTCTCTCTCTCAGACATGCAGGCTGTCACAGCATGGCACTGCGCACACACACTGTCGATGTGTCTCCTCCCCTTCATCTCAGCTGTAGCTTTAAATCCTATTAAGCACCACCAGACGCAGCGAACAGACAAAATGTTTTATTCATATCCTCTTTTCTCTGAAAACAATGTGCATCCAGCTCATCCAGTTCAGCCTGTCTGCAGGTTTCAGCATGAATTTCATACCAACATAAAGACATAACAGAGAGAGGGAGCACAAAATAATACTACAAAGAGAAATTTTGAATTAAAACAAATTAAATTAAAAAGGCTGCAGCTTCAAATCAGGAATAAACTAATGAATATAATGTGGCGCGAATACACAATAAAAAATAAGCACTTGTAAATTCTTCAGTTACTATAATTTTGTTAAATAAAGTATAATGATTATTTACCAAACATATATAAATAATTAATACCTTTTAGTTAAACATTTTCCAAATAAATGGCCCCTGGTAAACTGGAACCAGGACACTTTTCTATTTACATATTAAAAGTTGGAGTTGTTCACTATAGTTACTCTAAAGTTAGAATATAAATCAAATTTAAAAAACCTGATTATAGTCAGTATGTGTTTGCAGTCTGGCCAGCAGAGCAAATCAAAGATCTAATATTTACTAAAAGAAAAGAACAAGTAAAGTATCGGTAGTCTCTGATTTAAAGGTGAAACTATCAATAACCTATAAAAGAGCTGTGTAAATGTCACAGTTCAATGACAACACAAGAAAAGTGCTGGCTGTTTTCTTTCAGCAAAGTTTTAGCTGTATGAGATCTCTATCACACACACACACACACACACACAGAGTGACCCTGTAACCAGCAGAGTGTTGCAGTGCGGGGGGGTGACTCAGGCTCTGTATTGATCAGCATTAGCAGCAGAGGCAGCGGGCGAAGCAGAGAAACGATGTCAGTAGAGCAGCGGAACAAAAACCAGTCAGTGATAAACTCAACCTGCCTGAACAGGATTAATGACCTTAACCCAGTTCAGCCCGGTTCAGCTGAGGACGGGCGGTGAGGCTGTAACTATTGTGGTTTGATAGAGTGAAGCATGAACACGCTGTCGACGATGGAGACAATAAAGATCAAGAAGGCCATTCACATCCAGCGCCAGAGTTTCAATCCCCCAAGATATGACTACCCACTATCATGTGACTTACAGTGGGTACGGAAAGTATTCAGACCCCTTTAAATTTTTCACTCTTTCTTTCATTGCAGCCATTTTCCAAAAATCAAAAAAGTTCATTTTATTTCTCAGTAATGTACACTCAGCACCCCATCTTGACAGAAAAAAACAGAAATGTAGAAATTTTTGCAATTTTATTAAAAAAGAAAAACTGAAATATCACATGGTCATAAGTATTCAGACCCTTTGCCCAGTATTTAGTAGAAGCACCCTTTTGATCTAATACAGCCATGAGTCGTTTTGGGAAAGATGCAACAAGTTTTTCACATCTGGATTTGGGTATCCTCTGCCATTCCTCCTTGCAGATCCTCTCCAGTTCTGTCAGGTTGGATGGTAAACGTTGGTGGACAGCCATTTTCAGGTCTCTCCAGAGATGCTCAATTGGGTTTAAGTCAGGGCTCTGGCTGGGCCATTCAAGAACAGCCACGGAGTTGTTGTGAAGCCACTCCTTCGTTATTTTAGCGGTGCGCTTAGGGTCAT
>NC_060160.1:2249376-2261310 GCF_021292245.1 Micropterus dolomieu | reverse complement strand
GAGTGGCTTCACAACAACTCCGTGGCTGTTCTTGAATGGCCCAGCCAGAGCCCTGACTTAAACCCAATTGAGCATCTCTGGAGAGACCTGAAAATGGCTGTCCACCAACGTTTACCATCCAACCTGACAGAACTGGAGAGGATCTGCAAGGAGGAATGGCAGAGGATACCCAAATCCAGATGTGAAAAACTTGTTGCATCTTTCCCAAAACGACTCATGGCTGTATTAGATCAAAAGGGTGCTTCTACTAAATACTGAGCAAAGGGTCTGAATACTTATGACCATGTGATATTTCAGTTTTTCTTTTTTAATAAATTAGCAAAAATTTCTACATTTCTGTTTTTTTCTGTCAAGATGGGGTGCTGAGTGTACATTACTGAGAAATAAAATGAACTTTTTTGATTTTTGGAAAATGGCTGCAATGAAACAAAGAGTGACAAATTTAAAGGGGTCTGAATACTTTCCGTACCCACTGTAAGTTTCACACCTTGGTCACATGATGACACCTGAACCAACTATATTAACTCATTTTATTTAGGAACTTTTTTTAGCCCCCTATCCCGATCCTTTAAAGGGCTACACATAGTTTATTAATGAAATTCCCAATCCATTAATCGTTTGTGAACGGTCATTACGCTGCGAGCTGCATGTGAAGAAACTGGGTCGGATTTTCAGCATGCGCGTTCCCGAACCTCTTGACCCCAGATTCTGAACTGCACACACAGCGACAACCCCGCAGCTAACAACATGGAGTCTGACAACACCAAAAATTACCGGCTCCCAGCACAGACTCCACGTAAGGATAAAAACCGAAAAAATAACTTTTATGTTCTGCAGCTGGTCAGGCCAAACGAGAATCTGATCAACGACGTGAGAAAACACAGCAACATCTGAAAGACCTTTTGAGTCACGGAGAGACCACTGCTTTGTTTTGGAACCGACAAAACTGACACGGAGGCGGCCGTACGGCTGTGATCAGCAGCGATCGATCTGCGGTCGCCAGTCGTTATGTGTGAACTACTCAACCTCGCATCAAACCGGCTCCCCGACACATTCGCGTCATTTCCTGTTTCACATTTCACGTGTGTTTTCTTGACAAAACGTGGTTTGGAGACCAGCGACAGCCGGTGACACAGCCGCTGTCAGCTGGTGTAGCGTGTGACCCCCTGTCACCGATCAGTCACATAGTGTGAACGCCACAACGACTTCAAGACTCCCATCACAAGACGGCAAGTTGTGTAGTGTGAACAGCACGGAGATCGTAGTCTGCACGAGCCTTAACCTAACTGTTTGCAAAGCATGTGAAATTGATTTGTGCTTTAGTTGGCTCAAGTTAGATAGCGTTAGCTCGCCGGCTAACGCAAAATACTACAGTTGTCTGGCTTTCCAAAGTACTTCACCTTTACTTCACCATTACTCGACCCATATTACTATCCTGTGTACCACCGGTATTATGTCAAAGTGTGAATTTTAGCCTGCAAGAAATGATGTTTGATGAAGAAGTGAACGATAACCGATCCAAATCAAACATTGCCCCAACTTTGTGTCACTGCTTTCATGCTTTTAAAATGCTTTCTACTGTGCTTTGTTCATATATCTATTGTTTTGGGATGTTTGAGTATTTATTTGTGTATTTATTACTGTCTTTTTTTTATTCAGGCACAGTAACTTTTGTTGCACATAAACTTCTGCACATGACCATAATTCTATTTTGCCGAGACACTGGATTAAAATGTGCCCAGATCAGCTCCAGTACCGATTCGTAGTATTGGCTTGAGACATCGCTACTCTGACCTTTGAGTATTTATACAAGTCCCAAAGCACTTAATCTTAAAGCTGCGAGACCCTGAGCTATAACGAGACTCCTCGGCTGTTCAGACACCATCATTAATGATCATAAACTCTGGGCTGAGCTGCTCCTTGATGTTCAATGTCAGCAAACTGCTCAGGCTTAAAACATTTTTAATATCTTATTACCTAATGTTATTGATAATATCTCAGTTGAAGAAGGTCGAGCTGGCTAATCATTTTTTTCATTTTCTTATCAACCTTTTAAAACTACCCTTCTCTTTATAGAAATAAACTAAATGTGTCTATAAAGCTACAAACATCTCTCCTCTCTCCTTCCCTTAAAAAAAAAAAAAAAGCACTTCCTGTCTGTGAGGCGTGTCCGGATGAGGTCATTGGGCAGAAACAGACATGACATCACCAGCCATAGGGTGGCGGTGGTGAGGAGAGTGTAGAGGAGGAAGAAAAGGAGGGGAAAGAAGTGAGGAAGGACGAGAGAAGAGGAGGCAATGCTGAAGCTGATTATAATCATGATAACTATGACAGCAGTTATGATCACGTGACTCAGATGATTAATTCTGGCGATGACGACTCACTGATGAATCATTACTGTAGTTTAACAGTAGTTTGAAGTCCCTGTGAGTCGGACATACTTTATCTTTTAAATCACCTTGTAGTTTTATCTTTCTGTATTTCTGTCTGATAAACACTGCTGCTGTTCTAGTTTTCTGAAAAAGGTGCTTTTTAAATATTTCCACATCACTTGAGAAGGATTTTGTCTGCACAGCTGCAACCGGGTTGCATTTATTTCCTTGCTGTAACCGAGTCTGACTTTCTTGCATGTTTAGCTGATGTGCTGTGCACTGATTAGAAGACTTACTTGGAATGAATTAATAGGGAGTGTACCAACTGTTTCCATTTTTCCTATAACTAGCACCAAAGTAAATAGTGCATCCCTGGAACAGTCCTATTTACAGTTACACTTCCTTTATAGGAAATTCTAGGAAATTAAGGGGCTTTTAAAATACTACGTTACCAAGATACTTTACTGTTGCTTAAAGTAAAAACTTAACTTATATAGAACCTTTCAAAACAAAGTTATACAGTTGCTGAAGAGCCTTAAACCTGCATTCTTTTTAACGGCCAGCAGGGGGCGACTCCACTGGCTGCAGAAAGAAGTGTGATTGTACAGAAGTCTATGGCTGTGTCCGAAATCCCCACTCATTCACTACTTCCTACCCCCTATGTAGGGAGTTGTATGTAGAAGACTATATAGTGAGCTCACTCGCGGACACTAACCCGATTGTTGTTTCGGCGCTGTTAATTACGTCATTGCCGTCGGGCAATCAGTTTTTTCTATCAGCACAATGCATGATGGTATGTAGGGCTTGGTTAGTGACCATCGGTTGTCCGATGCTGGGATACATTGAGAGGACTATATAGGGTATAATAATTATCACTATACATTCGGACAGCCCTACAATATGGCGAGCTCACTATGAGTAGTGGGTGATTTCGGACACGGCTTATGAGAAAATGTTGCTGCTTCTCAGCTGATTTATTACCTCAGAGCTGCTCGAGGTGCCAACATTAATTACAAACAATAAACAGATTACAATATTGTAAAGACTTCAGCCATCTTAACAATCCTGTCTGAGGATATTTATCTTATTTATGTACCGCGATTCACTAAGTGTCCAAATTAGTTTTTGTTCACTCCTCTATCGATGTCAACAACCATCACGCTGTTATTCAAGCCACATGCAATATTTTCTGCATAGAGCCAGTCGGTCTGTATTGAAACAAAATAAAGATAATCTCGACCTTGGGTTACTTAGCGAATATATAACAGCGCGTCGTTATCAAGACAGCTGCATCAGTCAGTCGACCAATTTTATTTATTTTATTTCGCAGCACAGACGCAAATAAAAATATATAAAATATACCCTGTATGAATTATGCAGGAGAGGTAAGATACCCTCAAGGGCTTATAGTGAAACCTCCCCTCTGGATTTTCAATTGATATTATACAAAATTATTATAGAAAAAATTATGACAATAATAATAATAAACAGTTGAATAAAACATGTACAACACACATACTGAAATTTAGCCAAGTATTTTTTCATGCTTGACTTAAATACTGACAATGACAGAGTAGTTTTGAGGGGAATAGTATTCCAAAGTGATGGTCCTCTGTATTTTATGGAATATTGTCCAAGAGTTTGATAATAAGGGAGATGAATACTCTTTGCTTTGTTGGATATGAAAGGACATCACAGTTATGAAATACTTTTGGTAGGTTATGATTTTCAACCATACATTTATTGTTACATAAAGATGTTTAATAGATATTGATGTTGAAAATGGATAAAATATTTAATTTCTTGAACAGAGGAGCTGATGGTTCATATCGATTTGATGCAGTTGCCAATCTTAAAAACTTAAAAAAAAGTTAAAAGACAGGATTGATTTACCAATCAACAAACTTTTCTGTGACTTCATGATTTTTCCGCACACAGTCAATGTGGTTTTTCCAAGATACCATACCTTACAATATTCAATACATACAATACCTTTTATTTTTTATTACTGAAAATGAGTTTTTTCTATATTTGATGAAAGTTTGTTCTTCTGGAAACACTTTGCAGTATATAGTAGAACATCACTAGCTTCTCTCATCAAGGAATTGAATGGTTTTGTATGCTATTTAATCACTAAAAAAACACTTTTGAGAGGTTTTGAGGTGAGAAATTAACTGTGTAGAAGTGGAATATTGGCAGTTTTAGAAGGCAGGTTGAGAAGCCCGACAAGTGCCCACGAGGTTAGCGGTGGCAGCTGGCCGACCAGTCGGGCCCACAGGTCCCAGTTACTCAGACCACTGCAGCTGCAACAACAGAGCAGCAGAGGCAAGGTCACAACTGTAAGATGGTTTCAATCTGAGAAAGGGTTTAAAGTAAATCACAATCAATGTACCCTACAGAACATTCTCTGCTTATAAAACTTATAAGCACTTTGGAAAAAATAAACTTGTTCTAAATAGACATTACATCAATCAGTAATTCACTTGAAAGATATTTAATTAGTTAAATGGTTTAATTAGGGTTAGGGGGAGACAAAACTAATCGTGACTAGTCGACGAATCGAATACATAATCAACAGATTTGTCGACTACGAAAATAGTCATTAGTTGCAGCCCTAATAAATAGCACTTTAAACTGCCTAATTTAATAAATTGGACAGATTTACTCCAATGACTCGCTCATGCTCAGTATACCGAAGCTTAAGGACTGTCTTGGATACTCACTGTTATTGAGGTTTATTGTAATATTCTTTCTATTGTTTTCCTTTTGGTGTATTTTACCTCCCTGCCCAGGGACTACAGATGAAAAAAATGAGAAAAATCTGGCATTTTTAGATGGATGCAAAAGCTAAAGGGGTTCATTATGGTGCTTTGTCCCCTTTTAAATAAATTAATAAATAAATAATGTAAAATAGTAGAAATGAGATAAAAATGAAAGCTACAAAAAGGTACAGAATAAAAACCTACTGAACAATAATATTATTATTAATAATAATAATGTTAATAAAGTTAAAAGAGTACATATAATGTATAAAATCAAGTCATTATTCACAGTTATTATTCTATCAGCTAGTTCCCGATGTAAATTTAAATTTTTTTACAATTTTCATTCAGTAAAGTTGTTGTACCGCTGTGTTCAAACTAAACTTCCTCCTTAGTTAAGACTCTTACTGTTTGATCTTTGTTGTTCCATGGTTTAGTAATCAGAAGCATACACACTCACTAACACAAACATAGTCCTTAAATCTGTGAGCTCAGTTTCAGGACGTACGCACGTAACAGAAAACATCTTGTTAAACATCCTCTCTGCCGTCTAATCCTCACTGATCTCATGATTCAAAGCTCGCCGGCTGTTTGTGAATCAGCAGTCTGGAGTCTGACAGGAGACTGTTTTCACGGGAGCTGATTCATCTGTCTTTCGTGAGATTAAAGCCGAGATTAAAGCCACACCGTGGAAAGATTTTTATGTAACACAGCAGCTGTTTTATCAGCTGCAATCACAGAGTGAGGCTGACGCAGAGAAAAGGGTTTCTTCCACTTTAATAAGATGCTGCTAACTGAAGCTTCAGTCGGTGATGTTCCCACCAGAGACTGATTTAGCGGTAAATGTTTCATTTAATATTATTATTTTAACCTTTGTTCAACCAAGAAAAGACTCATTGAGATCAAAACTCTCCTTTATATGAGTATTTCCTCCAAGACAGGCTGCAGACATAGAAAACTATTTACAATGACAATAAATAAAAAAAATAATTGGGTCATTAAAATGTCAAACTTATGATTAAAAGTGTTAAAGTGTACCCTAATATTGTACAAATCAAATGTAGAAACATGTAGGCCTACTCATGCTGACTAACTTATGTCACCTGCCTGTTGCTGTAACATCACTAATGTGAATAGTGAAATCTAACCTCTAACGTCGCTGAACAAAAATGCCAAACTGCTTTTTAGAACTCTGTCTCCTAAAATCTGTGTTTATCTACCAGATATCATATCATATCTCAAGCATATGGCTCTTTTAAATAAGGCGGGGCACATTTAGGAGGTAACAGCTGTTATTTCAAAGTGTTAGATACATATTTAACCAACATTAACGTATATATAATATTCAGATCGGTCTCGGTATATCGATCAGGATTGGGTCAAAAATCATTAAGACATCTCTAACATTTACCAGTGATGAGACTTCTTGAGCTGAGGCTGGTCAGATTGATTATCGGCCCACAATGATCATAATCTTAAGGTTGGCGAACTGTTTTACTCTATGGACTAAAAACACAGGTTGGATGTTTGTATTTACACAAACAACAGATGAATTTCTGTGATACGTTTAGATTTTTCAAAAAGGTTAAACTGCACTTCCTCCATGACTGTATATCACATCCTCCTCTGTCCTCTCCACCGGCCGCACCCCCAGCACATGGTCCACACCCACAGACAGAGGATTCAGCTCTCAACCCCGGCTTACTGTTATAAATCATTTACAACAAAACCAAACGTTGTGTGTTGCTGTTTAAAGTCAGAAGGAGGGTGTGTCGCTGTGACTTAAAATAAACGGTGGAGAGATCGATATGGAGAAAGAAAATACAGCCACGAGAAAACACTGCAGTCACAGAGGAACAACAGGGTGTGTGTGTGTGTGTGTGTGTGTGTGTGTGTATGTGTGTGTTTGTGTGTGTGTGTGTGTCCCGGGGGTCTTCCAGCCCAGCCCCAGTATGAATAATGTATCACAGGGGAGGAAGATGTGTTGGAGGATCTTCTGTTCCTGGTTGTTAATCTTTCCTTTTCTCTCTCTCTCTCTCTCTCTCTCTCTCTCTCTGTATCATGTTTCTGAACAAGAAGCAGCAAAAGGTACAAAAATAAATAAATAAATAAATAAAATCAAACTCAGTCGCGTGTTGAGGTCGTAGCAGCAGCATGAATCCTGCGTGCACCGCCGAGAGTGATGCAAAAGATTTAATTCAATTATGCTGAAAAATTTAAGCAGTTAGAACACAGAGAATTATCTACTAAGAATTAACCGTTAATATAAAATGAAATCAGAGCACTGCAGCCCGATTTAAAGGGTCAAGATCAAATATATGTCACGATCGTGGTGTGGAGGCAGGTTGGAGGACCCAAACGCAGGACACAGAGTGGAGCAGTTGTAGTTCAACGAAGGGTTTTAATAAACAAACAAAAGCGAGCACACTTACAGGTGAGTGGGTGAATAACAGAAATCCAAAATCCAAAAGTACAGGGAGACGAGACAAGACAAGCAAGGCTGGTTACAGGCAGGCAGAGAGTACACACACGACAGACTGGGGGGGTAACATGAACAATGACCGGACAAAGACAAGACAGAAACACCAGGTATAATATAATATAATATAACACAGGGACTGCAGGGCGGGAGCAACACAGGTGAAAGACATGAGGCTAACGAGGCACAGGTAGGGAGAGAGAGAGAGAGAGAGAGAGCAGGGGAAAACAGAGACAGACATGCAGAGGGATCACTGGGGTAACAGACATGACAAGGGTTACCGAACACTAGACGAAAGACAAGACAGACCACCAAAACCCAACAGACCAAAATAACACTAACTAAACACAAAAGTGCAACACCAAGGATGGCCAACCGGCGGAGCGTGACAATATAGAAACTCTGCAGTCTAATTTGTTGTCAAAAGGCTTTTAAAAGAGATCGACTGAAAGCAATCAAGTATGTTTAAAGATGATTTCCACTGAAAAGATGATATATACCCACTTTATAAAATCTTATTTTTGTGTCCACGAGACTTTAATAAGACGCTGCAGATTCTACAAATGTTTCTTAATTGAAGCTTCAGTCGGTGATGTTCCCACCTGAGACTGATTTAGTGGCAAATGTTTCTTTTAATATTATTATTTTAACCTTTGTTTAACCAGGAAAAGACTCACTGAGATCAAAACTCTCCTTTATATGAGTATTTCCGCCAAGACAGGATGCAGACATAGAAAACTATTTACAATGACAATAAATAAAAATAATAACAGGGTCATAAAATGTCAAACTTATGATTAAAAGTGTTAAAGTGTACCCTAATATTGTACAAATCAAATGTAGAAACATGTAGGCCTACTCATGCTGACTAACTTATGTCACCTGCCTGTTGCTGTAACATCACTAATGTGAATAGTGAAATCTAACCTCTAACGTCGCTGAACAAAAATGCCAAACTGCTTTTTAGAACTCTGTCTCCTCTCCACAGTTTAAGTTTGATTTACACACTAAATCTCTTTAAACAGTGTGTCCTCTTCCTGTACAGCCATAAAAACCCATGTCAGAGAAGATGTGAGTCAACAAAAGTATTGATATACTCATCTGATATACTCAGATTTATGAGCAATGCTATGGTAGAAAATTGATTTTGCCTATATGCATGGTGATAATTATACATATATATATATATATATATATATATATATATATATATATATCTACTGTGTACTCCATTCAGCTAATTTGCTATTATATTGTTCACTCTATCACACCAGTGTTTATGTTAGAGTGAATTGCTGTGGAATTGTTTTGCCTCGTCTCCGCTCATTCACGTGTGAATCTCAATTTCAAGGTTGAGAAATTCTGCTCTGTAGACAACACAAATATGCCGCTGTCTTAAATGTTTATGTATCCCTTCGCTCTGGGCCAGATGCTCTAAGCCGCCCAGTGTGGAAGACAGACCTGCAAGAGAGAAGCTGTTTTTCAGCAGAGCCCAATCATCGCTTTGATCCTGAGAAAAGAACTTGCATATTGAAATTAAACAGAGTGGAGGAGGTAGAGTCGACTATCTCGAGTACAGACTTCAGTGGACCTTTAGACGCTGTATGATACAGCAAGAAAACTAATGAGAGATTAAATGGGGAAGTGTCAGAGTAAAGCAAAGACTGAGTGGGAAACGGCTCCTAAAATCCTTTCGCCAGTCGTGAAATTCATGACTGAAAAAGATGAAGCATCAATGAGACAATTTGATAAGTGGGTTGAAATGGGGTTTCCGGCAAATGGAAGCTTTAGTCTGAGAACATTGGACCAGTTCAAGACCATGTTGGAGAGAAAGGAAAGGAGAGATGCAGAAGAGCACGCAGGCTTGTCCAAAAAACAGCAGAGGAATAACCTTCCATTCAAAGCAGACTGGAACGCATATAGTGCTTGGAGAGTGGAGGCCGAACTGAGGGAAAGGAAAAGACTCAGAGGAGAAAGACGCAATAGAGAAAAACTGGATAAGAAGGAGAGAAATAAAAAGAAAGCCATTAGATCACCAGAACAAACTAACACACTTTATCCTCCTTTGCCCGAGGCATGCAAATCACAGAGTCTGTTCTGGCTGGATCCCGACCTGGCCTCCGCTCCGCCTCCTCCTTATGCTCCAGATCCAGTCCGGATACCAGTCCAGGATTTAATCCAAGCTCCAGAGCCGAAAGAAGATAAAGTCCTTGCTGCTGCCGAGCCTGCTGCCTTAGGGCAGGAGCCGTCCCGTGAGAGCGCTGACCAGGGCCCAGACCCCGCTGTGAGACCTCCGTCTTCCATGAACTCGTACAGAAGAAGCCCTCCGCCGTCAGAACGAGATCAATACGAACTGAGACAAGGTAAAGCCGATATCCTAAAGAATGAAAGCGCAGAGACTGCAGGGACGGGAGAACCGATGCTGGATTTCCGACCGTGGTCGGAAGAGGACATTGATGAAGCAATGGCTTACGTGACCAGCCCGACTGAAGACTTGGAGAGCTTCACGAAGCAGCTGGAGCAGTTTGCTAAAGAATACAGGCCCACAATGACTGAGCTGAGGCGACTGATGAGCAAAGTGCTCAAACACGACTTTCACAAGGTATCGGCATACTTCACTCCAGATATACAAGGCTGCAGACTGAAGCACGCCGAGTACAGCAATGGCGACAATGCCCAGTACAGACTGGCTATCACCGGCCTCGTTATTGCCTGCCAATCTGCTTTCCCAGTCCAAGTAAATCTATCCAACATCACCACTTTGGCGCAGGGCTCAACAGAAACCTGTAGGGCTTTCCTAGCACGCCTGACTGAAGTCTTTGATCTCTATAGCGGTCTAAAACGGGGACAGATGGGGGTAACTCCGATGCTCCCTTATGAAGTGTACCTGAAAGAATATTTTCTGGGCCGGATAAAGCTAGACATCGCTGCTGAAGTGAAGAGAAGTTGTATTTCATGGAAAACAGAGTCACTTCAAAGGATACTGGAACACGCTATACATGCAGAAGATCAATTAGAGGCTAGAGAACAAAGAAAGAAAATCCGTCAGCAGAAGAAACTGGAGAACGCACTACTGACAACGCATAGATCCCTCACAGGCCAAAGACACGAGCCTCAGCGGGGACGAGGTGGACAGCGAGGCCATTACGATCCATGTGTTTGCCACTGCTGTGGGAAAACTGGACATTGGCGGGTGGATTGTCCGAAGTGGAAAGGGAGCATATTCAAAGGCGGACTAAGAGCGGGGAGAGGAGGCGGGATGGACCAGCCTGTCACACACACACCAATGGGTGAGTCTCCAGCTACAATATGACAAAATAATGAATGCTATAATACACATTAAAGCTTAAAGTGACATTATTAAACCTGATCATGTGATATTTGTAATGTACACAGACGAAAATTATGCATGTAGAAAGCTGCCAGAGGCCACTGTGTACTTATATTGAGCTTTTTTGCTATTATAGTGTTCACTGTACCAAGTCAGTGTTTATGTTGGAGTGAATAGCTGTGGAATTGTTCTGCCTCGTCTCTGCTCGTTCACGTGTAAATCTGAGTTTAAAGGCTGAGAAAGGCTGTAGACAACACAAATATGCCGCCGTCTTAAATGTTTATTCTCTTCTCTGGAGATAAAGCTCTAATCCTTTTTTTTTTAACACTCCTTTGTTCATTTCTCATTTTAAATCAATTCAAAGTCATAATATATTTCATCATACTGTGTCACAGTTAAACGTGACTTTGGTTGTTTCCCATGTGTTCCCCCCTTTCCTGCGATCTCTGTGTATGTGTTTCTGCAGGTGGCACCTGGCTCTCCTCCACACCTGATCCAAATCACCTCTGCTCTTGAAATACTCCTGGTCTCCTGTCACTCATCTGCAGATTGTTTTTGCCTCCTCGTGGTAACGTACTCTCAGCCCAGAAACCTAGCTTTGGTGTTGTAGTCAAGACCGCACAAACCAAGTCAAGACCAATACCAGAGTTTATCGAGACAAGACCAAAACTTTTAAGGACTGAGACCGAGTCAAGACCAAGACCAGTTCCCCACGTTACATGACACAACATAAAATGTGGAAATCAACTAAAGCATCTTTATTCAACACTCCTTTTCCATGATGACCATCACCTTCACACTAGAGCTGTGGTGGATCAACTATTATACTATGAGTTAAATTAAGTAAAATCTTTTTCTGTCCATTTTCCTCAGTAAAATAGATATCTTAATAGAAAAGTTAAGTGCTAATTAATTTGTGATTCAAATCAAACATTAATTAAACAGTTGGAGTGCGTGTGAAGGGGGGGGGGGGGGGGGGGGGGGGGGGGG
>NC_060160.1:2242642-2249356 GCF_021292245.1 Micropterus dolomieu | reverse complement strand
ATAGAAAAGTTAAGTGCTAATTAATTTGTGATTCAAATCAAACATTAATTAAACAGTTGGGGGGGGGGGGGGGGGGGGGGGGGGGGGGGGGGAGGGGTGGCAGTCGTTAACGGGAACACCACATTTTTAATCAGGGTTACTGGTTGCATTTGAAGCAATAAGTTTTACATCCAATCAAAGTTAGGATGTTAACAAATAAATCAGACAGTGCAAAAGCAATTTATTGATATTCCAAAAGTTATAGTCTTGACTGGTCTTCAAATCAAGTCCCGAGTCCTCAATGTTCGACACCGAGACAAGACGAGTACAAATGCAGTCGAGTCCGAAACAAGACCATAAAAAAGTGGTCTCGAGTACTACAACACTGCTAGTTGTTGATGTTTTGTACTCTCTTTTGTTCTTTGTTGATTCGCTGTTTGCTTATATGAACTTTTGTTTTCTTTGCTTCAGAGCCTCGTCTCCAGTGCCTCCCTGTGCTGTACTCCTCAAACCACTACCAGCCCACTATGCCTCTTCAGCCTGCCTGCCATCGTCGGCCTCGATCCCTCCTCCACTACCCCGGCTTCTTTTTGTGTTGTTCATTAAAATACCGTTTTACTTTGCAACGAGTCTGTGTCAGCTCCTGGGTCCACTTCACTCACTAAAAATATATTCTATAACCGTTAATATTTTTTTTAAGTATGATTTTAGTAAAAGTTTTAATTGTTAGGAATTTGATACCAAAACAACACTTATTATTTAAATTTAACATTATTTTTAATGGATAAATAATTTAAATTATATAAAAATGTTTGGCCTCAGAAATCTATATCTTTTTCTTCTTAAAGCGCTTTCCTGTTTATTTTGTTGTAATATTTTCTATTTTCATTTGATATTTAGATGAATATGTTTACATTAAATAGGATGCAGGAAGTCTTAACAGACATGAGGATTCAAAATTTGATAGTTTACATCAGGTTTTGATTACTTTCTAATTGAATCCTTCCCTACAAGGCTTTTACATGTATTGATTAATTAAATAATATAATTTATTACGACGTGTAAAACATGGTTGAGACACTTTATTAACACACCTTTAAATAATTACTAGCATTCTATCCATTCCTGTGCAGCAGTTTATCTCTACATTACATTAGATTACATTAGCACTCTTCACTTTCCAGCTTGGATTCCCATCGGAACCAAACCAAACCATTAGTGGGTGGAGGCCGTGTTTTTTTTCCCTGTGTAATTATGGGTAATATTACTGCACAGTATTTCCTCACAGACTACTGACGCTATCAGCTGCACATATTCTGCAGAACAATTTCAATCACCTGATGCGTTCAGTGATGATTAATGTTCCAAGTCGCTCTATCGGAGCTGATAAACGCTTCACTCTGTGTTTTCTCCAGAAACTGACTGAGATGATAAAAAGAACTAATGCAGACAGAGAGAGAGAGAGAGAGAGAGAGAGGAGGTCAAACCGAAGGACGTTCTCTCATTAAGACTGATTATTTTGTGAGAGAAATGCGTAAAATCTTAGCTCTCGTGGTGTTTTTGAGCGCTGTGTGAGTCATTTTTTTACATTTCATTTGAGACAATATTTTTTCCATTGATATCTCAAAATTGCTTATTAAAGCAGTTTGACATAAATAGGATTTTACATAGATCTGAATTAATTTTGCCAACAAAAACTTAGATAAAAAATATTTGAAGAGAGCTAAAGTCTCAAAATGTTTGTCACCGATTAAAAAATAAAAGATGAATGTGACAAATTAACTACTTAACTGTGTCACAGACTGGCTCAGGTAATGTTGAAAGAGTTTAATTTAATAAACTAAAGTTAACAAAAATTAAGACCGAGGTGTGCAAAGCAGCAATGGCAGCAATGCATGGATGTGTGGCATTTGTGCTGTGTAGGCATTCCTATGCAAAAAAAGGTAAAGGAAGGGAGAGACTGGACTGAATACTTTAAAAACCCACGGGCCCAGGCGAGCTCAATCAGCTGACGACCATCCAAGCCAAGGGGTAAAAACAGTTTCAGACTTTGAAAACCGCTGATCCAAAGTATTATTTTACAACCTGCAAGCATCTGAATAATCACCTATTGTGGCTAATTGCTCACAACTATCCTCTACAGAAGATGATTTAGTCTGTTGCACTAATAATCACCATTAATATGACAGTTTTGCCTTTAATATTAGTTAATGTTCACGCTTCAGATCACAGATTTGTGGACTAAATTTATCTATAATCCTACTGAAAGTTAGACAATAAGCAGCAACAAGATAGCTGGAACAAACAACAAGCACGCCGGCAGGCCGACATTTACAAAAAGGTACGTTTAATGTAATTGTAATTATCAAGAACTTATGTAACATTAACATTACTTCTAACTGACCTAAGTGCAGGATTTGTGTAGGCTGTCAGAGATCAAAAATGTTATCACGGTAAAAAGTTCTTATCTTTCAATATAGATAATTATCACGATAAATATCAAATTGTTATTTCTTTCGAGTTTAAAGGCAGATTTTTGCTTCTCAGTGAGTAAGTTGAAGAAACCTGATGGTTAATTGTGGTTTAAACTCTTCTTTATGGGCAACACTTGATGCCAAACAGTGGATAACTTCACAAATCTGAGATAGAACATTCAAAACAATTATGATAAAATCTTTGTCAACAAATATGCATAAGTAAACATAAGTAAAAAAACATAAGTAGAAGCTTTTTTCAGTCCTTTTTCCTCAACAAAATAAACATCTTAACAAAAGAATTAAGTCCTAATTCGTGTATGTTTCAAGTGAATAAAATCCAACATTTATTGAATATTTATTGAACATTTTTTATATTTTTATTGAAGAAAATACATTGCGACAATTATTGTTTTATTGTCCAGCCCTATCGCCACTATGTGTGGACATAAGGGCTCAGATTAGGGGTGGGATGATACATTTGGGTCATGAGACGTGACAATGCATCAGAAAAAGACAAGAAGATTTCTAGCACTGTTTAGATTAAATATGTGATGCAGAAATATATGTGAGGGGGGTGTGGGGGGCCTCCCCCAGAAGATTTTGATCATTAAACTGGTAATTTCCTACATGCTGGAGACATTTTCTGCTCCAATTTACAGTGGAAATGTCTGTTTTTACATGAGGGAAAACTATATTGCATTTCATGTTTTCTTATTGTGCAAATAAACTTTATCTCAAAGCATTTTCATTTCTAAGTTAACATTTCTTGGTGCAAGCCATTCCAAAATGTGGTGGGGACATGTCCCCAGCGTCCCCAGTGTAAATGACAGCTATGCATGTAACTTACATATCAGCTGCTCCTTTCAACCTAAATGCAGAGACTATATACTGTATGTCCACACTATGTACACTGTGACTTACACAAAGAATCACATCAAATACTGCCTGAACTAGTGGACACTGGTTGTCTTTATTGCAGAGAGACACAAGGGTAACTTTGCCACTGTCATACTTCAGATGTCGGAGCGTCTTTGAACGCACCAACTGGAAGAGTTTTTAAATCGTTCAGTGCTTTAGGCTACTGCATGTCGACAAACGCAAACTGCCATGTAAGAGTGGTGAAATGTTAAGATGATATGTTACCGTGTATACGTCAAACACGGACCTGCTTATCCTCTTCGGAGAAAAATAGGAGGTAACCACAGACTGTATATAAAAAGGTGGTAACTTGAGGTGAATTTAGTTTTACTTGAAGAAACACGAGGAGAATCATGCAGAATCTTTGCATGAGTGTGTTGATACAAACACACTCTGCTCTCACACACTGTTTCAGAGGACATGAAGGTTGTTTATTTAACCTGGACAACTCTCATATGATGTTGGAGGATTAGAATGGTTTTCTGTGGGAATATATATATATCGTTCTACATTTTTCCATGATACTGTATCGATATTCCAGCCCATCATATCGATACATAATTTTTTTTTTCAAAGCGCTTTGACGATTAGCTCAATGCTAACACATAATGGGAATCTCCTTTAACGTGCTAACGGATATTAGCATTGCGATCGCGAAAATAAACTCAGCAAAAAAAGAAACGTCCCTTTTTCAGGACTGTGTATTTCAACAATAATGTTATAAAAATCCAAACAACTTTACAGATCTTCATTGTAAAGGGTTTAAACAATGTTTTGTAATTAAATTAACTTCATTAAAACATGGCAGACAGGACAGAACCACAGATAGATTACATATATTACAAAATGATACAAAGCAAAATAAGACAAACAAGAAGAGAGAGGTCAAAGTGAGATGTTAAACTGCAGATTGGGAAAAGTAGCTTCCAATAATTAGTATTTTCCTTCTGAGTCTGGAGCACTGCCAATATGATCTGTCTCAAGTCTTAAAAACCTCGTTCTGCAGATAATCAGGAAATTATGTTTTGCAAGAAGAAGAAATTTCTGTGACTGAATGATAAAAAATAATTGCAATCAGTTTCTGTGGTGCATATGTTGTCAAAGGTATGAAAAGAAATATATTGTATAGTACAGATGTTCTTGTTTTGGTCAATATCTACAAAGACTTTACTTAACATTTAAACATCTTAGGCTGAACAGGTATTTATTCTTGAAACAAATGCACTTGTTCACCTCATCCCTACTTTGCCATGATGGCGGACGAACGTCAGAGTATTGTTGTCAAACTACAAGTTATGTTCATCTAACAAAAACAACAACAACAGGGAGAGATCAGAGTACCGTACTGTGTCACACGGGTCACAAAAGTCTTAAGGAAGTCCGGAGGAAAACAGGGTGATTTATAGGTACTGAGTAAAGCCACAGCTGAACCCGCTGCCCTGGAATCAGCACTCAGGATCTTGATATGTGCTGCTGGCTGAGGAGCCTGCTGCATTTTGTCAGATAACTGGTTGATTTGTGTGTGTGTGTGTGTGTGTGTGTGTGTGTGTGTGTGTGTGTGTGTGTGTGTGTGTGTGTGTGTGTTCAATAATTTATTTTCCAGATAATGGCCTCTCTGCCTTTCTGTGACAGAAACTGTCAGACTGAACCAACTTGAGTGTGTTGCTGGGAGTGAAAAATGTTTAAATTTTGACTTTGCAGATTTAATAAACCACTACAAAACTGCTAGACTGACCACATAAATATATTTAAGATCTCTCTCTATCCTAAAGTTCTCACAGTTGCGTGTGCAATAGTGAAATTTAGACAGTTTGACTCCCTGTTCACCACAACCACTGGCAGCGCTGGAGCTGGGTAATTTAAGCAAATATTGAGGAGCCTTACTAACTTTAATATTCACAGTGAGAGTCGTAGTGAAACGTTTTCCAACCCCTGCCTCGTTTCTGGTGTCTTTAAATTAGTGTATTTTTTATTGCAATTCAAATTAATTAATAAAAAATAAATGGTTTAATTTAGTTTCTTACATTTATTCAGTCACCCCCACAGTTTATTTCTGTGTCGTTGACTAAATTGCTTGTCTGAGTACACCAGATGCTGTGGCTCTCCGTTTTGTGCAGAGCGACTGTCAGAAACAGAAATCCAGGTCTGAGTGTTCACTGCCACACCCCGAGGTCTCAGCAGATGTTATCGATACAGCGAGAGACGAGGAGAAGGAGGAGGAGGAGGAGGAGGAGGAGGAGGCGTTGAAACAAGGCTAGCTGCCAGGAGAGGAAAATAAATGAGAGAAAATGCAGAGGATAAGAGTAGATGAGAGAGAGAGAGAAGAGATGGACGACAAGAAGAGGAAATGAGGGGGACACAAAGAGAAATGGGAGGAGAAAAGGAAGATGTGAGTTGAGAAGAGCGGATGTTAGGACACGAGAGGAAAGGAGACAGAGCAGAGGACAGTCACGACGGACTGGAGGAAAAGTGAAGGACAGAGATAACGGAAGAAAGGGGGAGTCTGAAAAAGAAAAGAACAACTCGATCTTTCCTCTCTGCAACAGTAATGGTAACAGGAAGTGGAGAAGAAAATAAAATATTTAATATTTCAAACATGCAGAGGAAAATTATCCTCCCAGATCATTAACACCAGCACAACCTGAGAATCTACACTCACAATAAAGTACTACTTAATTTTATAAATTCTTGAATTAAATCCACATTTTGAGTTTTCCAACCAGGACATGTAGTTTACCAGGTTGGCCTTAACACAGACAACAGGCTAACAACATGTGCTAACATCGAGCTAAGCTAACAAACAATAACAAGCTAGACTGGAAGAGCGAGACTGGATAACAGCTGAAACCTACAAAGACAAACATAAAGACTGTGTTTTTAGTCTCTGGCAGTCAGGAAAGAGCATAAACTTTATGACAAACTTAAATACACTAAACAAAACACTGAGCGACTGCCTGGTCAGTGACGTCCGGAGTTCTGGAGGTAGAGACGCCACCTCAAATCCTGTGAGAACGCCAACCAGCAGCTTGCACTTTTATATGCAGCGATATTTAAAGCCAAAATAGGAGGAAAAAAAGCACAGAGTTTGGTGAGATCCTGGATGGAGAGGCGGTTAAGACACACCATTCAATCACATCCGCAATACAACTCTAAGGGGAAAGCCCGTAACGGCAAAGATGGCGGTCATCCCGCCTGTCCCACTGGAAAGCCAATCGTCTGCCTTTTACAGCCAAAGCGCGAAACATTTTTCTGCCAATCGTGTGGATTCACTGACATAAGGGTCTGTTTTACTTTGACTGAGCTTGCGTGGAAGTGGTGACGCATGCGTAGTAGAAGTATA